>NC_090937.1:1654891499-1655115139 GCF_040938575.1 Ambystoma mexicanum
GAGGGGACATCAAAGGTGATCAGTGGGGAGAACAACGGGAGTGGGAAGGGGTTAACGCTCAACTCCACGGGTAGTTAATTCCCTCTCTCCATTTGCAGAAGAATATTCGTACGGGCCAAGCAAACGAAGCTAGGTGGGCCAGTCCAGTCCGTCTTCTCGGCACTACGCGTCACTTTGGTGGAGACCGCAGCTCTCCAGTTCAGATCGACGCCCCTGTGGGAGCCAGGTGAGCGTGACAGCGTGGGAACAGCTTTTCGCCTTGGCATTAAATGACTACTTGATAGGTAGAGCTTGAATAAAAAAATACTAACAACATTAATGCTTATTTTTTGAGATTTTCAGGCGGGCATCTATAAAGCAAAGAATAATAAGCTGCAGGACCGCAGCAAAGGTAAGAGGAAAATGCCAGTGATATTAGCTATTGTAATAAAATTAATAGGTGTGTTGTTTATCACTGGTCTATTGGCTGCCTCTGTCTGGCAGACATACTATGCTTATCATGTTATGGCTGCATCTAAAACTAATTTACCCCCTACCACAGCTGCAACAGGTACGGTGTCAAGTGGTACAAGTAACACAAGGGGTAATGGGAACAGGGTTATGCGTAGTACCTCTATGGATAACAATGGGGTGGACACATACCTCACAGCATCCGCACACGTCTCAAATAATATGTGGTATCAGCACATGTCCAAAATTGGTAAGCAGACAACTAAGGACAACTGCTATGTGTGCTCGCTGATCCAATACGCCATGAGCGCATCAAGGACATTTGTAGCTACTGAAGTGCCAGCAAGAACAGTAGAATGTCTGATTTATCTGGCAATGTTCCGAACAAAAGGACGATTTCAAGGAAAAGTAGTAACATTGCATTGGAAGACAAGGGACTCATACCCATATGAAAATGACTTCATCAAAACACTTATGATGTACAATAGTTACCGCCAACATACCCAAGGGTTCCAGTATGTGACGGATGGTCCTGAAAAAGGAGAAACGAAGAAAGTAACATTAAAATACCTACTGTGCGATTGGTATGCAAGCGAAATTGCTGGTGAACTAGGTTGCTGGGAAAGACCACTGATAGTAATAATTGGGAAGATATATATGAATGAAGGATGGACAGAGGGAGTTGTGGGCAGCAATATGGTAACATCTGCCAATGAAAATGTGAACAGAATAAATGAAACGAACCACAAATGCTGGACAGAATGGATAAAGAGCATACCACTGTTAACATGGCTGGAGAAAGATGAAGACCCAATAACTATACTACCGCTAACTGCACCCACACTGTGCTATCAACACAATGGCGATGTTGATGTTGGAAGTAACAAAAACTGTAAAAATACAGTACTGATACCTGAGGGGGGTGCCGGCACAGCAGTTCTAATGGACCACTATTGGGCCTGCGGAGATAAGGCATACCACAGCTTACCACCATCTTGGAATGGGATATGCACTATGGTACACGTCAACGTACCATATCTGGTTGTGCCCCAGAAACATGTCAACTTGGGCAACTTCCCTAAGATGGACGAAGGGAACAAAAGGAGGATCAGATATGTGGCGATTGAAGAAGGTAAAGGAAATAATGACACAGACATTTTGTCAAGGGTGAAAAGACAAGGAGAACCACTGACGGGAAACTACCTGTGGGGAATATCGGAAACAGCTCTCAGTGACATTCCTCCAGGACACAGACTGTTCAGCAGAGCAGCAATGTTCTTCTCATCAATAATACATCCAGGACTGCAGGCATATGCAAATGCAAAATGGCTTCAAATAACCCGATGGGAGCTAATGATGACAATAAATTCAACCGTCAATGAATTTAATGCAATAAAAGAAGAACTGAGGGCAGTGCGAATGGCAGCAATCCAGAATAGATATGTGCTGGACCTCCTCACGGCAATGGAAGGAGGAGTTTGTGCAAAAAACAGAAAATCATGTTGCACATTCGTCCCCGCTAACGACGCAGACAATGGAACACTTACTGAGGCAGTATCACAACTCGCCATGATGCACTCAAAAATGGTAGAAGAAGCCAAAGGAGTAAAGAAAGATGGCAGCTGGTTTTCATTTTTATGGTCATGGATGCCTTCATGGCTGTCAGATGGATTGAAAATAATAGTAGGTTGTATAATAGTGGGAATGGCTGCATTGCTTGGAATGAGGTTATGGAAAGCAAGAACAGCACGAACGACGGACAAAATGATGGAAATTATCGGCATGCACGCCCTACTACCACATGATTATAAAAGAACGAGAAAGGTTGTGCAAGAAAATACTAGAAAACCACTAGGACCCACCATCTGTGAAGGTAGAGAACCCGAGGAACCCAAAGAGCTATGTTGGAAAGTGGGTATACTGCAAACCCGGTGGTGGCTGCGTCTATATGTATTGGTCATTTGAAGATCATGTCAACCACTATGGACACCTTGCTGGAATAACGAAAGTATGGAGGGTACACGGAGACAAGAAAATGGATAATTTTGTGGTCGACAAGTTGACCAGAGGGGGGACTGAAGTGGGAGAATGGGATAACACCCTCTCCCCAGTCTCATCCAGACCATGGCCTAGGGGATCACGGCCCAAGCACCCTCCACAAGAGGAGTTCGAACAATTCCCTTCCTTACCAGATGACAAAGTATCCTGCTTCAAAGGCATACACACACAAGTGGCATGCCCGCTAGCATGCCCTGGTCAAGCCGACGCATGCACCATGGACCAGCTTGATTAGACACCAACCACGAAAATCTGTTGGCTATGTCGTCATAGAGATGCCATGACGACATAGCCAACAGACAAGAACACACGTGCCACCATGCACACTGGTCACTCACACACCAACCCACACAAAGAATCTACTCAGTGCTATGACGTAGCGGACTGACATACCCACGGACATGCATTGTTGTTATTTTTCACATAGGCCTTCTACAGCACCGCAGAAATGCAAGACGCCTGAAGAGCTCGTGTATATGCTTGCTGATGCTTTCTCGCTACCTATCCCTATGAAGACGCCACCATATATACCTAATGCTGCGTATAACACCCTGTCACCCCATGACCTCCATAGTATGGATTATGTACCGCCACCCACGAACTAGGCCCAAGTAGGCCGCAAGCAAGAGTCCCCAGGCAGGAGCCTCGCAAAAGAAAATCCTCCCAGAACGAAAATGCAAGTACTGACCATGCAGAACGAGCCCCCAACGAGAGAGACACAGCCAAGGCTACGATGTTGCAACCCGCATGCCTCGCGCCCAGCGCCAAGGTTATACCTGCCGGTGCCAAGTCCTCAGAGGCAGAATACAAAATCTAATGCTCATAATTCTACTCCAGCTACGGTCTCCCCACACGTGACCAAGCCGAACTGACCAGGTGCCAAGCTCACGAGACAGAAAATCGCCAGGGTCCCACGTCTGAGACACAATCTGCAACAACGAAGCGACAAGTTGGACACCTACAGCGATGGGAAAGACATGCACACCAGCCCGTAAGCAGACCTGTCCATTTTCCGCCACAAACGCATTGTTGCACATTGTTGCTAATGTCATGTACACCGCGAGCTGGGAACGGCGATGGTCCCAGGTTTAGGGGTTCGGGTGGGGGAACAATCAGAACACAAGGGGCTCATCAATGAAGCCATTACTCTTAGCCAATCACCAAGGGTCCCCGTGTAACAAATCCGATGTAGCAACTGTTAGGGACAGCCCAAGTGTACTACCTGACCCGTCCTTATCCACTAACATTTCCTCCAATAGGGTAACTTTACTAACCTTACCACTCGGGAAACCAACCCGAAGTGGCGATGGGTTTTGTGATGATTTAACCAGGTGACGCAAGTAGCGCGTCATACTGCTGTAAAAAGGGCCTCTCCGGATGCATACGGTCTGAGCGTATCCCTGCGGTTACTCTAATAAACAGCAGTTATTACCTTGCTCTTGGGTGTGTCTCATACTCCTTTTGGGACGCGGGAGGAGTTGGGGCCTCCCCAGCCCCAGAGGTCCGCGGACGGCTCTGCCAGCCCCCGGGAAAATCACCCCGACATAACTTATTGGGTCTCATTACGAGGTGGGCGCAAAGGGATACCGGGCACCATTAAGGACATCGGTGCCGGTAATCCCTTTGCGCCCTATTCCGAGGTCCCTTAGCGGCTCCCTTCCTTAATGCCTGGTATTACCAGGCGTTATGGGCGGGGCCCGTTAAGGGACTTCAGAGCTAATAACGGTACCGCAATTTGCGGTACCGTTAATAGCGCCTTCCCTTTTCCCATTGAGCCCTATGGGGGCTGAAATGGGAATGAGGAATGGCTTTTCCAATGGGGATTTACCAGTCCGGCAAAGGTCGGACTACACCGGTAACTCCCCATTGAATGAGGGCGGACGCGGTACTGGTATTGGAGGTAGTCATGGTGCTAATGGTGCCATGACTACCTCCAACCTCGGAATGAGGCCCATTGAATTTCATGACAAAAAACGTATGGACTCAGTGTTTCTCCACCTCGCATCTCCAGTGATTAAAAACATGTTGCTAAATTCGACAGAAAGCCTGTTACTTTTGGGATTTGATCTGTCTTGCTGTATGAACACTGAGCAAGCTGCGATCCTACGACAAGAAAGCGCCTCTCTGAGGGGGACCCACTGTACGAATATCAAGCAAACTTTGACCTCAGAACAACAAAACATCCATGCGGTAAGGGGCAACTCTTGGGGGGGCAATGGTCCATCTGCCCCTATTGTTTCAGGACCCCTTGAACATCGGTAGATTTTCATCAGGACCAGAACTCAAGCTGAACGTGACTTTTAATCGAGATTTTTCATCCCGTCAAGTGGGAAGTGTGTATCCACAGGAATCTATTAACAGACCTAATCTGCCTACCTCCGACTGGTCGTGGTTGCCCAACACTTTGGCGTCTCAATCCTCTGTGATGCTGGAAATGCATTGGAGGGACAGGGCCTCCCTGTCCTTGTCCTGTAGTCCTTTTTAATTTGTGTTCTGTATTGTTTTCTGCCCAGGAGTTCATGTGGGACTCCTGGCGGTGCAGCTCTCTCTTTTGGTTTGGTGTACAGACCCATGGGATACCCTTATGGGGTATGTGTAGAGCAGGGTATGGGCTGGTGGCAGCTCCATGCTGAATTTGACAGGTGCCCTGAATATCCTGCCATTGGAATCAGTTGATTCCTGATAGGAAACAAGATGGCCCATGTGGCCTCTTGCTTTCCATTGCCTGTTTCCTTGTTTTCCCAAAGGCCTGGGAAGCCCTGACTCTGTCCCTTCCCCCTGACTGGCTGTTGGGTGGAAGTTCCATATATGGTGTTGTTGTGAAGTCCAGGCCAGACTGGATGGAGCCTTCCCAGTGACTGTATGTTGTGGGTACACACTGTGGGTGGGACCTGGGTGAATGGAGTGTGTGACCAATATGCACTTCTTGTTGTGGATGTCTAGTTTCTGGTGTTTGACACAATGACTGAGACAGCCCTGCCCGAAACTGGTATGAATGCAGTGTGGAGTGGCTGGGTACTTGTCCCAATACACATAACTTGTTGTGAGTGTCTGGAGAGAAGTGAATGGCCTGAATGCACTATGCACCTGATTAGCTGCCTGCCTGCTTGAACGCCCTTTTGACTGATTGGTTGCCTGAGTGTGACCCAGCAGAATGAATGGGAGATCAACTAGTATATCTGGGGGCCTCTCACAGCTAGAATTCGTGTTCAGAAGCTGAAGAGAAACTGGAGTTGAAACTGAAGCTTAACCTTGAAGCCCTGCTGGAAGAGAAGTCTTGCTGCTGCTCTACTTCACCAATCTGAAAGCTGCTGTGTCTCCAAGGACTGACCCAGAGAGGACCTGGTTAGGCGCCCTCTTCCCGGGCTAAGAGGGACCATTGTGCACTGCTAATCTTTGCCAGCGCTCCCTGGTAGACAGACTTACGACAGGCTGCCGACCGCGGACGGGGACCGCCGCAGAATCACAAGGAGAAGCGTCCGGACACTGCTGTCCATCACCCTCGACGACCACCGTCGCAGCCCAGAGCTGCCGTGCTCACTTTGCCTAAGTAATATTTGATCCAAAGACGCTCTCGCCTGCACCGTTGACCGTTTTGGCCTGCTGGAGAAAGCCGAGGCCGCCGACCCGCCGAGGAGCATCCGCCGGTGGGTTTCCCGCCACCTAAAGACCACAGAGACGCTGACGACTCGATGCCCTTGCTGGGCCACAGTTCTTCAAACTCTTTGCGGTCCTGAACTATCGTCCCCGAGCACCGCTAGTAACAAAGCTGCTACCTCACCATCGTCGTTCAATTCTTTTCCTCGTGGGATCTCGACAATCCTTGGCTCCTGCCTTAAAGGGAGCCGCTCAAGAAGGATCCGTCTACGACCCGACGACAAACACTGCTATTCCAGGTACATTGGGGTGGTAGAACTATTTTAGAAGGAAATAAGACTGTTGTGAACAATATATGGACTGGGCTTGTATCATTTCTTACTTTACAGGTTGCCCAGGTGGGGGGATCTCCACACAGAACTGTGTCTAGGTAACAGGGCCAGTATTCTGCCAATTGTTCTAACCAACTGCTTTCCTCCTATGTCTATTGTTGGTTACCTCTATTAATTGATTTGTGTGACATTTGACCAGAGTATAGTTGATGCACTTTAATGAGATCTGATAATAATTGTGGTACCACTTTAGAACTGTATATATTTACCATTGTTGATTTTCTGAGCACAAAGTGAGTTATTGTGATAGTGTACATAACCTTGAATATTAATTATATAAAGACTGTGTTTTAACTAATACAGTGTGTGGACATTCCTTTGTGGGGACTTGGGGACTACACTGTACTAAAGAACCAGCCTGCATCACCTCCTGGGAAGCTAGGCCTTGATTGCTCGTCCATTGCTACCGTAATAGAGAATTTTGGCTGGGGTCCTCTGTGCCTCTCCTCTACCATATAGAGAGCCGAAGTACAGCCCCCCCTCCAGTCTTTACATCCTCTTCTTAGCCACTCAGTTCTACTATCAGAAATCAAGGTAGAGACCTTTTGGCAGTTTCATCATTATCCAAAACAGCCAGGCTGAAACTTATATCCTGGAACACCAAGGCTTTTTCTCCATCTCTCACGTTCAATCACTTTAAACCTGGCTGACTTTGACTTAATCAATCTTCAGGAAACATGGCTACGGAAACCGCCAACGTTGGACAGTTTTGACCTGTCCATAGTACCGGCTGAGAAGGGTAAGGTTGGGAGACCATCAGCTGGCCTACTTACGGCACTGAAAGTGGGCAGTACTTTGAAACTTCTGAAATCTGGGTCACATCATTTCCTTATACAAGAAAATGTGATTGCATTGGACTGTGGCCCTCCACCCTTAGGAAGCGACACTAGCTCTACAATCTTGATTCTAAATGTATACTGGAACCCTGTATTGATTGCGAACAACTTATTCATTACCCTG
Organism: Ambystoma mexicanum; assembly: GCF_040938575.1. Classification (NCBI taxonomy): domain Eukaryota; kingdom Metazoa; phylum Chordata; class Amphibia; order Caudata; family Ambystomatidae; genus Ambystoma; species Ambystoma mexicanum. Next base: position 1,654,898,957 of record NC_090937.1, read on the forward strand.
ATCTCTTCTAGACTGGACGATTTCTACATAGATCAGGAGTTTACATACTTCATCATCGCTGGTGATTTAAACATCCCTGACCTTGTCCAGACGAAACAAAATCAGTCTTGGAACTATGATGACCCCAAACACATGAGACGTGATAAGTGGAACACACTGATGAACTCGAGACATGCACCTACTAAACGGTAACACTAGGGGGGATGTTCCTGCTCAGCCGACATGGCAAGGTCGGGGCTTCTCCTACACTTTAAATTACATTTATTTGTCAACTAATTTTCTCCCCTTCGTAATTTCAACTCCTCAGAGTGACCACAACTTACTTCTTTTAGAATGGTGCACTTCTGGCGTGTGGTCTGAGACTTTACACCAATTGTGGTAGACTCCTGCAATAAGGGACTGTGATTGAGGATGTCGTCGGCTAAAATTAGAGCTTTTTCTTCCACATTTCCCAAATCCGCAGCTACGGTGGAATACTCCCCATTGCTAGAAGACTTTAGTTGTAATCGACATCTAAAGGGCTCACCACAAAGCCTGGTGTTCACGCGTTTGACCCTGTTTTGGTGTCTAAAAGAAAAGTGGCCCGAAAATGGTTGCGCATCGCCAAGAGATCGATCTCCTCAAAGGCCCTCAGTGATGCAAGGTCGGCGCAGCTTAAGTACAAAAACTGGCTTCATTAGAGCAAACATCTAAGGTACCAGAAAGATCCTGAGGTCATGTTGAGAACGCTGGCGGGAAGAGATCCCTGTGCTTTCTGGTCACTTATTAAACCGGACGAATGCCCTCAAGGGCGGACCAGTCCAACCCTATAGATGAGGAAACATGGATAGGCCACTGCGTAAAGCTCTATACTCCAACCATGGCATCAGAGGCCGTGGTGTTGTCTTTTAAGACTCTGGACCCATGGGTCACCAACACCAACATTAATGAAATCATCGACCGCATCATGCGGAAGACTGGGCCGCCTTCATAGTGTCCTTGTTTGGTCAGACCGCCAGTAGTCATCAAGTACCTAGCTCATGGAGGAGGGCGATAGTGGTTCTGATTCATAAAAAGGGGATCGTAAGGACCCAAAGAACTATCACCCTATCACTCTCCTCAATGTTATAGGTAAACATTTTGGCACAGTCCTCCTGGACCATTTTCATGACTGGTGTAGGTCCACTGATAGTTACGATCACTTCCAGTGTGGATTTGTTAAGGGCCTGGGCATGGCAGTCAACATCTTCCTGCTTCAGCTACTGAAAGAAAGTTCCAGGCGGCGAAAACCAAAAATCTACATGGTATTCATGGACCTTGTCCAGGCATTTGATCGGGTAGACAGAGGGCTGCTCTGGTCTAAGCTGAGAAAAAAGAACTGTCCGGCAGCCATTCTAGAACCTATTAGAATTTAGGATTTAGAACCTATTAAGGCTATACACTCTCATAACACCTTGAGAGTTACACTAAATCGACAAGGGTTCCTGTCTAAAGAAATCAAAACCCTGAGAGGGGTGAAACAGGGGTGCCTGACGGCGCCTGCTCCATTTAACTTTTTCCTGGAGGACATCCCTGATGCCTTTGAAACCATAAAATCATTCCCTTCGAAGATGGGTGGTGTTTTTCTTTCCCGGCTGTTGTACACCGAAGACGTAGTGCTCATCGAACAGACTCCTCAAGATCTCCAATCCTGGACTTGGTGTACGAAGAAACGACCCAATATAATAATCCATTTCTTCAGAACTGGTCTCAAGATATGATTAGTTGCTTGCAGGCTATAGACAGCTGACTTGATCAACTTTTGTTAAACCCGAAGCGGATCAAAACTAAATTGAAAACCTTTGATTGGATTCAAACATTGCAATTGGCAGCCAGATCCAAATTGGTGACACACCTTCCTTTGGAAAGTTGGAAACTGGATTTTGTTTGCCCCTACCTGAAACAATTCCCAGACAAAAGAACACGTGACAACTTTTTACGAACTCGACTGAATCTATATCCCACAAAAGAGATCCAAGTTATGTGAGGTCTGTCGGAAGACAACCATTGTCGCTTCTGAAAAACCTCAACGAGCCTGAAACTTTGATCCATATTGTCACAGGTTGTCTTGGGCTGAAAGATCTTCGGACATTCTACTTTAGACATTTGTTTTCTGACTTTAGAGCATCTGACCCTGTAGTTTGGTGGACTCTGTTTATAGATGGTTCAAAACCCAAGTATGTAATTGCTCTTGTCCAATTTCTTGAAAGAATTTCTTTTGAAACCGGTTCAGTGGAGTAGATTTGATTTACTTCTTTTATTGCTTTATATACATTTTCTTTTATATATTATTCTGTTAATTTGTGAGATTATGCTAAAAAATTGTTTTAACAATTTATATGCAATAAACAAAACAAAACAAAAAACAAGTAATACAAGTGACGAGCCAAGCTTCTGACAAAGTGCAGCTGAGAGACAATGAGCGCCAAGTTTTATTCATTTTGAAACCATTTAATATTGAATTGAAGCTCAAATCGTGGTCTTCAGACATGTGACCTAGATGAAAATAGAATTGAGCAGATGACGTTGAGGCAAGAAGATGTAAGTATACCAATACTCCCTAATATTCCCAGGAGTTGTGAAGCCTACAAGGCCTTGTTCAAAGGCTAATTGAATGACAGAAAGTAAGAGTGATGATAGATGTTGGGCTAACTGGGTGGGGAGGTATGGTCAAGACCAACTCAACCGCACCTGGAGTACCAGCTTGTGCGCTGCTAGCGATTGGAATATTCCAGAAGGGTACAAGCGTGCCAACTAATGATAGAGGGCCACGTCGCAAAGAGCCCTATAGATTGTAAACCAATAGATCATCGTGTATTTTGTGACGATGAAGATGTGAAGATGATTTGCGCTAGAGGAGGGCGTAGTTGCCCACCTGATAGTAGAGTCCCAATCACAACATCAAACCCCATAGAAAGAATATGTAGATGTTTCCCATTGCCCAATCACAGCCCCACATAGGTTTTTACAATAGGCCACGTAGTATGACATCAGTGATGAGTTTTTAGTATAAAAAGAGTGTTTTTTATGAAATATTTTGAGCGTGATACTGTTGACATCCGCAGATGTCTGTTGTACTCCTGTTTTAGATAATTGTTAATAAAACAGCGTACCTTTTGCCAACTTCCTGAGTCGACCTTATTATTGATGTTTGAGTAATTTCTGCATCTCCATCCTTCCCATAAGAGCACCACCTCATCTTAAAGAGCCTTCCTCGGGTTCAAAGTATTGCGCCGGACAGGAGAATATTCTCATATGGCAAAAGTGGTGCACACAAGTTACAATACAGACGCATAATCTTTCTCATCAACTTGAAAAGGTACACAGCGAGCTGAGAACGATTTTGGGTGCCAGGCCTGGGTAGGTCAGCTGTAGCCAATCAAAGTCTAGTACCCTCGGGTGGGTAGCAACGGGCAAGAACCAATGGTAGGCCCAACACTCTGCAACAATGTTGTAAAGTTAGACTTTGGGGATGGAACAGGCCAGCCACCTGACATGCAAGGGCCAGTAAAATAACATCTGTAGTGTCCTGTATAGGTTATAGGATACTCAGTACCCAATCACCTGGCCCAATAGGTTTTCTGGAGAAGGGCCCCGGTTGTGACGAAGTGCTGACGGCATTTGAGAATAAAACCGGCCTGCGAGCCGAGGAAGAGCGAGATGTGTATGAATAATTCTCTGTTCCTGTGCTGATCCCTGTTGGTTTGGTCTGTAATAAACCGCAGTTTGAACTTGCCGTTGACTGAGTCGTCTGTGTATCCTGGGGGAGGGTGTTGGGCCCTCCAAATCCACGAACTTCCAGTATCCCTCTGGCATATCTGGGAGTTCTCCCCAGCAGCGCCTAGGGGGTGATGGGGCTGCCCCCTTCCCAGCAACTTAATCAATGCTTTTATTTGTAGTGGGCGTGACTTTTGTAAAGCTGTTTACCTAGGCTTTCACAAAAACATAAACTTAATATCATTTAAAATACTGCAGCTAAGGTGCTCTTTTGTTTGGGTTGCATAGACCACATTTTGTCAAGTCTTCGAAGACTACATTGGCTTCCGGTTGAGACCAGTATGCATTTTAAAACTCTGTGCCTCGTGCACAATCTTATTACTTTCATGCCCATGGGCTTTTCATCAACGTCTGGTTCGTTATATACAAGGCAGCAACCTTTACTCCCCAACCACGGGTATACTTAAAATGCCAGAATTTCTGGTACGTGAAATGGGGCGGTCGATCATGTGCTATTTTGGAAGCCACCCTGTGAAACGCCTTGCCAGTTGAGCTTTGTCTCACAGCCAAGTATGCAATGTTCAGATGCGAATTGAAAACACTGCTTCCCCCATACCTCTCAACCTTTTTGTGGACTCTGGGTGGGTGAAAACACCCATTTTTATTTTTTGGCATGTGAAGCCCATTGACTTATATGGGCATATAAGGGGCATGGCGGGTGAGAGAGCTGTTTACATGGCGAGTGGCACCCGCCAAATGCATGCGAGCAGGGTCGGATTGGCCCATCTGTCATGTGTAGTCCCTGGGTGCTGGTTTCTACTCACGCCTGGGCCGGTTTGATAAAAAAACAAAACGTTTTTTTGAAACAAACAAAAAGCACCTGCAACGGCATAATTCATCGAAGCAAGGTAACATGTTATATGCCTCATTCACGTGCTGCTGCAGCATGCGGCCAATCTTGCACCAGTCCTGCAGATGAACTTAACTGGTCTGCTGTAAATCTCAGTTACCAGTTTAATGGTATGCACTACAGAATAATTGCTCATTTTACTATAGCTGATATGATAGCTCAGTGGGTTGAGCGCTCGCTGCTGCCATGTGTGTGGGATTTGCAGGTTCGAATCCCAGCAAGGCGAAATCAGCTTTTCATCCTTCTGAGGTCAATAAATGAGTACCTACACAGGTTGAGTGATATTGTATGCATATTTGATCTATTAAAAAGAGCTTAAGCGTAAGTACTATACAATAACATATAATCATTTGGCCTTGGACGTCTGCTCGCATTCCCAGTAATTTGACAATATGGATATATCCACACAGATATTAATGATACATATGGTGATCTATTCTTGTGTGAAATGTATATCACATTAGTGAAAATATTAGTGTACTTAGGAACAATGCTATTTGATGCCACTTCCTGTTTTGTGAAGGGGTGAAATGTCTTGTTACATCGCTTCCCGGGATGTCACCTTCAGGTGAGGTCAAATTACATCACTTCTGGTGATTCATCAGAGGTCAAGGGTCGTGAGGCAAGAAGTGGTCCACTTTTTCTTGGGTGTCCGTGCCAACCTGGCTGATTGTGTGCTATAGAAGACTCCCTACCATACCCCTATACATACATTACACATCATAAAGGTATTTTTCTCTTGGCTTACTGTTAGCAACTACTTATAATGTAACTTCCTAAATACAGCCAACCCTCCTGATTCAGGTGGGAGACTCACGGCTTTCTCGCCCACCACATTTCCGCTCTCTGCTCCAAGTTTCAGTCCTTCATTTACTCTAGCTCACGTTCTACCTGTGGTGTTCCCCAGGGGTCAAACCCCTCTCCCTGGCTCTTCAACCAATACCTGGCCCCTCTCGCTCACCGCATTGCCGCTCTCTGCTACACTATCAGTGCTATGCGGATGACACTCAGCTCGTTTTCAGACATCCCTCTGCCACCTCATCGCCTTCTCTCTGACTGTCGGCTAACCAGGAGTGGTGTGCCACCAATGATCTCTGCCTTAATGCCAGTAAAACGGAGATTCTCTTCATATGCACACCTGCACCCTCCTTTCCTGTTACTCTCTGGCCAGCTTGCCTTGGCCCTCTTCCTGCTCCCACCTGTGAGGATAAGAAACTCAGGGTCATCTTCGACTCCACACTCTCCTTTTCTCCTCACATCTCTGACGTCTCTAAGAAGTCAAACTACCAGTATTTTCCCTTCCTCTCCTTCCCCCAGAAGCTCACTGTCTCTAGAGCTCTGGTTCTCTCTGGGTCTGGACTACTGCAATAGCCTCTTTCTAAACCTGCCTGCTTCTACTCTCTGCCCTCTGCAACTCATCCAGAACAAGACTGCGAGACTTGTCCTTGGCCTGGGATTGTATCTCTGCAGTCCTGAAATCTCTTCATTGGCTCCCAGTGGCTGCAGGGATTAAATTCAAAACCCTCTGCATTGTCCACAAGGCTTTCTGAGGCCTGGGCCCACAATACTTTCCACTCTGCCTCTTTAAATACCTTCCTACTCAAGCTCTTCGCTCCTCCACCTCCAACTCCTTCAGGGTCAGTTGCTTTTCCAAGCAATGAGTTGGGGGTAGATCTCTTTCCTCGGCTGGGGCCTCCCTCTGGTACAGCCTCCCAGTCTCTCTGAAACTTGAGAACCAATCTCCGGTTCCGGAAACACCTCAAGACCTTCCTCTTTGTTCCTGCCTTCGCTCTTCCTCACCCATGCTGATCTGTAGTGCCGGCCCTAGGGGTGGCGAGCCGGGCGATCCCCCGGGGTGCCACGCCCCCAGGGCGCATTTTGCCCACGCCAGCTCAGGGGAGTCTTTCAAGGGCTCCCCCGAGCTGGCGTTGTGGGAGATGGGGCAGCAGGCGGCCTTTTACTGTAAAATGTGCCCACGGCAGTGGGTGCATTTAAATGCGCCCCTCCGCCGCGGGCACTTTTCACAAGAAAAGGGGCCATTAGCCCCCCCATCACGCCAGCTCCGGGGAGTCTTTCAAGGGCTCCCCCGAGCTGGGTAGTGGCAGGCGCCTCATTGTTATTGAATGAACCCGCGGCGGCGGGCTCATTCAATGGCAATGCTGTGCTAACGTGCCCTATTTAACCTCCTTGCCAGAGCGAGGATGTTAAAAAAAAAAGGAAAGTGGCCCCTCCCTCTTCCGCCCCGACCCCTGTTATCCAGGGGGGCTCGGTGGGGACGCCAATTCGCCCTGGGCGCTGCTGCCCTTAAGGCCGGCCCTGCTGATCTGTCTACTTCGGCACCGGGCACCTGCTTATCCTCTGATTTTTGGGCCCAGCTTGTTGCCCACCCAGTGACACACCTGCACTGCCTCCTGGCAACCCTTGCGCTTGGGTCTGTATCTGCAACCCTACCGTCCCCTTACCTGCATTTTTAGACACCCCATGTCTGTGCTTAAACCTTGCACATTCCACCTGCTGGCTGCACTTCTTGTTGTTGTTTTATCCCGTGTTCAGCACTTTCCACTCCTCCTCTCCCTCTTGCACTTTCCCCCCTCCCTCTTCCCTGCACTTGCGCGTTATCAATGTCACTGGCCGGAGTAGGATCGTTGTTTTGGCCCCCCTTTTACCCCTCCCTTGCCTCGTCGCGCTCTGACACCTTTGTGCATGAGCGCAATACAAATAGAATATCATATTATATCTATCAAAAACGTTGCTGTTTTTTACTTATTCGCTCCTAAAATAATCCTAACCCTATTAAAGTTCAATTTTCTCCCACTTTGAAACAAAACCTCTCCCTTTGGTGGTCCAAAATGTTGGCTTGTATGCTTCCTAGGATGTCCTCAAGTGTCACAGACTGATGTTCCTTTATCTCACATGGAGCTACCCATGCAAGTGTATTAATTTGCATACCCATAAAGCATTGCTCTGTGGCTCTGAGCTGGTTTGCTGAGCGACCAGCAGTGGCTACTAGATATTAGGTGTGACTATATTATATTTTCTTTTACTTTTCTGTTACAGGTCGAGGGTTTTTGTCCCATCATTTTATTGAACTCACCATAATATTGATGGAGTTTACGTTATGTCATGTCACTTTCAGGCCATTGCAAACATGTGGGCGCAGGTTGTTGTTGTTTTTTTTTTGGCACACGCCTCAGCAAATCCTGGAGCCCGCGCCTCTCACATGTGCCCTGGCCCAGTATGCCTCGTTCCACACTTAGTAAGGTAGGTAGGTTGTGTGGTGACCAGGACCCACTGGGACACAGTATATTTTGAAGAGTATGCACACAGAGTCTTCATGGGTTATTTTTCTCTTCTCTTCGTCCTGTACTCTTATTTGTTTAATGCTAGTTTAGTGGGAGAGGGTGTGCAGAGGTCGCTCTCTTTTGGAAAGATCAAGTGCATTTCCTACCCGTTCCAAGATGGCGCCTCGCGCATGCGCAGTCCTAGTCCTACTTCTAGCCCGGCGGTCTGGAGCCGGTGCTACTAGGAATGCCTTCCCCCCCTGCGGACCGGAAGTAGTGGAACCCATGGGGTGGTTCCGGCCGTGAGTGGCTGCTGGTATGGTAGGAAGGAATTACCCGCTACCCTCGTGGCCTGCCAAGTTCCATCCTGTGCCAAAATGAGCTTCAGGAGGGGTCGCTGAGGCCGGTGGGGAGCCAGACACCGGGGGCCATGCAGGGGGCAGGTAAAACGGGGTGGCAGGCAGGGCTTAGGTGGTGCCACTGGGCCAGAGACTCGATGGCAGGGTCTGGGGGCACTGGGTAGTGCTTGAAACACGTCACCCGCACTCCCTGGCACCAGGAGGGGGGATGGGGGGGCTGGCTGAGGAAGGGGGGCTGACTGAGAGGGGGGGGCTGGCTGAGGGGGGGGGGCTGACTGTATACTTGCCAACATTCTGTGTCCAAAAAGATGTAGGTTTGTTTAAGTTTCAAAAATAATACTTAGCAAAACAATAACCTCACAGGAAACTACAAAACATACATTGTTGGCACCACTGGAGCATTCTAATACACAACCCATGAAACAGCACAACATGGAAAGATGTTCAAATGTATAAAATGTATAATTCTGAATGGTAACTTAACACCAAATTCAATTGCCTAACTTCACAGAAGGTAATCACACAGGGCTGGTAGGCAGCGCTTGCCACTGCTCTGTAGCAGCAGCCCGGGCAGTACATGTGTAGTCCTGCAGTGCAGGTTGAACACAGAATGACATGGGGACTGATACCCCCCTCAGTCTGATAGGCAGAGGCTGTGTGGTGGCGGCGGCACGCCCTTCCACTTGCCTGCCCTAGTGGTTTACCTAAGGCCTGTCCTGGCCAGAGTGCAGGGCAGAGTCACAGCTGCCAGGTCACTGGATTGGTCTGAGTGCAGTCAAAGTAATCACCAGCCCACTGCACAGGAATGTGTTGCATGCTTTGTCCAGCAGCAGCCTGCCTTAGAGTCACATAAGTCACCTGCCACTGTAAAAAGCAGTCGGATCCGTCACCCAAATCTGTAGGCGGTAGGACTGCTTAAAAAGCAGTAGCCTACTGCTTAAATCTGTAGGGTTGGCAAGTATGTGAGGGGGCGACTGGCTGGGGGGGCTATCTAGCTGTGGGGGCTGGCTGGAGGGGGGGGTGCGCTGACTGGCTGGTTTAGTTTATTGGTATAGCACTCCCAGCCCGTGGGCATCTGGGCGCATTTCTTGCATAGGAGGTTTCATATCATACAGGTGCAACTACAGGATTAAAATGACATATGGGAGAATCGATACATGGGCCACCTACTTAGTGGTGTGTGGTGCAGGAGAGGGAGATGGCTATGGGTAACAGACAGGCTATGGCAGAGGTGTCCCAACTTTTTTTTAATGATTAGCCCCCTCTCCCCATGCCACATCTGCTTCTGCACAGTTCTAAAGTGTTCAACATTAAGACTGAATACTATTTTTCTTAGTTGATGACATTCACAGGGCGTGATGTCACTTGACTTTTCACGCCCATGCTCCCGAGTGCCATCCCAGGAAGTGGGCAACACGATGCCAGCATTACACTCCAGTTAATAAAGCGCAAAGAGGATGCCAGCCAGAAGCCTTTATCCCAGGTGCCGCTTGCTGAAGGCCAGGGGGCCTGGGTGCAGCTACCGAGCGGCTGAAGTGAAGCCTGGTGCCCGCAGCTCCCGTGGCATTAATGTTGCCATGTGTGTGATGCATGCTGAAGCCTGCAGCCCTTTCCTTGTCTTGGGTTTTATGAGTGCGCTTGGCTGTGTCTGCCTCGGGTGTCTGCGCTGCTTCCAGTCCCGCTGTAACTGGGCGCTGTGCCAGGCTGGGGGCGGATGATGCAGGCGGGTGGCGAGGGAAGGCTTCCTGGCACATCGATCGCTGCAGTTTCAGTTTCCGTTCTGCCATCTGCCGCGTACACACGTCTAATGCTCGCCCTGTGTTTGCCCCCTCTTCTCTGCCAGGAGATGGTCGCTTGCCCTGTATCCCCCTAGGACGGCTCGCTCCCTGGAGGCGGGAGTACCCCAGAGGAGACACTGTGCCGGAGGTGAGTCGCACTTTCCTGCTGGATTTCCCCTGTCCTTGATGGCGATCGTGTTTCCACTATGGAGTGTGTGTGGGAGGGGTGGGGAGGGAGCTGGGGGAGGTTGGGGGTTACGGCAAGATCAGGGTCTCTATGCGTGTGCTTATCCTACAACTGTTTTTAAATGCAGTAAGATAGTTCAGTGGGTTGAGCGCCCGCTGTGGATGTGTATACTGGTGGTCGGACTGGAGGCCTCACGGTGCTGCCCCCGCCTATGACACTGTTTCCTTTCATCATCCTCCTACGCGACCATTGAATGAGTATACTGTGGGGGGGTGGGGGCTTGTAGAGTCTGCAACATCGATGAGCGCAGGATTCTCGCATGTGGCTTCCACACAAGCGGCACGGAGGAAACTTATTCTGGAAAATAATATCTTGAGCACTTGTCCTACGTCCACAGGGGAGGGGCTATAATGGACACACACATTCGCTGTGACAATGAGGTATTTTAGCTCATTGGGTCAATGCATTTGCAGAGTACTACCAATGATCTTAGCTTTGCGGGTTCAAATCGCGCGGTAGAGCCCGCTTTTATCCTGTTAAAGCGCTGGCTGAGAGGCTGCATTGGGAGCTACAGGATCGTCTCCAAGCAATCCTTCCAGAGCTCCACGAGTCTCTATGGGCACTGTAGAATTGGTTGTCCCTGGGCTCACACGCGTGTTCTGCCCAGATAGACTTGGGTTCACAAATGCAGCTGCTTGAACATTGACCAGCGTGTGCACATGAAGCCGAGTGTAACCATTGTACAAGCGCCACACTACTCCTGCCTTAAGAGCGCGGACTCTTCCCTTCGCCGACAGTCGTGGCTTTTAGCCAGAAAGTGGGCCTGTCCCCAGCCTGTCCTCCGTGTAGTTCCCGTGCTGCTGCGGGCTTGCTGTTAGCTGGAGCTAGCGGATGCACTTCTCTGTGCTCCCAGAATGCGACCTCACCTCCTGAGCTCAAGGTTTGCATCATCATTGGCGCTTTGGGCATCTTGTGATTGGCCAGAAACTGCCTCCTGGGCTGTGTGCGCAGCTAGTAGGCACCGTGCATGTATACCTCTAAGCACAGCTGGTAGTAGGCACCGTGTATGTATACCTCTAAGCACAGCTGGTAGTAGGCATCGTGCATGTATACCCCCAAGCACAGCTGGTAGTAGGTACCGTCCATGTATGCCTCTAAGCACAGCTGGTAGTAGGCACCGTCCATGTATACGCTATGCGCGTCCATGCAGCTGATGGGCACCATGCATGTATACCTCTAAGCAAAGCTGGTAGTAGGCACCGTGCATGTATGCGCGTCCATGCAGCTGATGGGCACCGTGCATGTATACCTCTAAGCAAAGCTGGTAGTAGGCACCGTGCATGTATACGCTATGCGCGTCCATGCAGCTGATTGGCACCGTGCATGTATACCTCCAAGTAAAGCTGGTAGTAGGCACCGTGCATGTATACGCTATGCGCGTCCATGCAGCTGATGGGCACCATGCATGTATACCTCTAAGCAAAGCTGGTAGTAGGCACTGTGCATGTATACGCTATGCGCGTCCATGCAGCTGATGGGCACCATGCATGTATACCTCTAAGCAAAGCTGGTAGTAGGCACCGTGCATGTATGCGCGTCCATGCAGCTGATGGGCACCGTGCATGTATACCTCTAAGCAAAGCTGGTAGTAGGCACAGTGCATGTATACCCCTATGCACAGCTGGTAGTAGGCACCGTGTATGTATACCCCTATGCACAGCTGGTAGTAGGCACCGTCCATGTATACCTCTAAGGACAGCTGGTAGTAGGCACCGTGCATGTATACGCTATGCGCGTCCATGCAGCTGATGGGCACTGTGCATGTATACTCTTATGCACAGCTGGTAGTAGGCACCGTGCATGAATACCCCTATGAACATCTGGTAGTAGGCACCGTCATGTATACGCTATGCGCGTTCACGCAGCTGATAGGCACCGTGTATGAATACTCTTATGCACAGCTGGTAGTAGGCACCGTGCATGTATACGCTATGCCCGTACAAGCAGCTGATGGGCACCATACTTGAATACCCCTATGCGCAACTGGTAGGCACTGTGCATGTATACACTATGCGCATCCATGCAGCTGATGGGCACCATGAAGAATACCCCTATGCACAGCTGGTAGTAGGCACCGTGCATGTATACACTATGCGCGTCCACGCAGCTGATGGGCACCGCATGAATAATACCCTATGCACAGCTGGTAGTAGGCACCGTGCATGTATACACTATGCACGTCCATGCAGCTGATGGGCACCGTGCATGAATACCCCTATGCACAGCTGGTAGTAAGCACCGTGCATGTGTACACTATGCACGTCCATGCAGCTGATGAGCACCGTGCATGTATACCCCTATGCACAGCTGGTAGTAGGCACTGTGCATGTGTACACTATGCACGTCCATGCAGCTGATGAGCACCGTGCATGTATACCCCTATGCACAGCTGGTAGTAGGCACTGTGCATGTATACACTGTGCGTCCATGCAGCTGATGAGCACCGTGCATGAATACCCCTATGCACAGCTGGTAGTAGGCACTGTGCATGTATACACTATGTGCGTCCATGCAGCTGATGGGCACCGTGCATGTATACCCCTATGCACAGCTGGTAGTAGGCACTGTGCATGTATACACTGTGCGTCCATGCAGCTGATGAGCACCGTGCATGAATACCCCTATGCACAGCTGGTAGTAGGCACTGTGCATGTATACACTATGTGCGTCCATGCAGCTGATGGGCACCGTGCATGTATACCCCTATGCACAGCTGGTAGTAGGCACAGTGCATGTATACACTATGCGCGTCCATGCAGCTGATAGGCACCGTGCATGAATACCCCTAGCAGCTAGTAGGCACAGTGCATGTATACACTATGTGCGTCCATGCAGCTGATAGGCACCGTGCATGAATACCCCTATGCACAGCTGGTAGTAGGCACAGTGCATGTATACGCTATGCGCGTCCATGCAGCTGATAGGCACCGTGCATGAATACCCCTAGCAGCTAGTAGGCACAGTGCATGTATACACTATGTGCGTCCATGCAGCTGATGGGCACCGTGCATGTATACCCCTATGCACAGCTGGTAGTAGGCACAGTGCATGTATACGCTATGCGCGTCCATGCAGCTGATAGGCACCGTGCATGAATACCCCTAGCAGCTAGTAGGCACAGTGCATGTATACGCTATGCGCGTCCATGCAGCTGATGAGCACCGTGCATGAATACCCCTATGCACAGCTGGTAGTAGGCACTGTGCATGTATACGCTTTTTTTATTTATCTATTTATATAGCGCTGCAGCCCGCAGGCATCGGAGCGCGTTCCATATAGACAGGGACATATTGACGGGACAACATATAAGTGTGTGTGGTACAGATGTTCAGGGGTTTCATTTAAACATATATTTTTTTTTAAAGCATCGCAAGTTTATTTTGGTTCTTAAGGTCTCGGGTAGTTTGTTCCATTTTGCTATTGCTTTGGTTGAGAACGCCCCCTGCCTGTGTCGTTCAAAAAAAAAAAAATGTTTTTGATGGCCTGTAATAGGCCTTTATTCATGGATCTGAGATTTCGAATTGGTTCGTATCTCTTGCATTGTTACTTGAGGTATATTGGGGCATTTCCATATGGGCAGTGGTGAACCAAGGGCAAAGATTTGAATATGATTCGTTCATGTATGGCTATCCAGTGTAGGTCGTCTCTTTTTTTTTTTTTTTTTTTTTTTTTTTTTTTTTTTTTTAGAATTTTTTTTTTTATCAACTTTATTTAGGTTTTTCAAGAGCATTGGTTACAAACATTTGAAAATAATCGTCCCCCCCCCCCCCACGCCCCAAAACAAAATCTGAACATTCGGGTACGGTGTTGCATGTTTCAGCGTCCTGAGTCTTTCGGGCTGAATCACCTTCCAGCACGGAATATGTGCTTTTAAATAACAGGTATGTTGCGAGTAGCTTAGGCTTAAAGTACATTTGTTCTTTATCATCTGTAAATTCATGTAGGGGCATCCAGGTGTTCAAGTATTTTGTGTAGGAGCCGTAGGTAGTGCAGTTATCTTTTCCATGGCCATCACCCCCATAGTCTTACCCACCACATGGTCACTATGGGTCCTTGTTTGTTCTTCCATGTTTGTGCCAGGGTTATTCTAGCAGCACTTAGCATATGGGTAATGAGGCTAGCTTTGGTCCCTGAATTTGCTTAGTACCCCTCGACCGTCTCTCCCAGTAGGACCGCCATCGGGTCAAATGGCAGTTGTACCCCTGATCTCCTTGATGTGGCTCAGGATCTCCCTCCAATATATTTCTGCCACCGGGCAGGACCACCACATATGAATTAGGTCACCAGGGTGCCTGCAGACTCTCCAGCAGGATATGGGGTAGTCTGGGTTAATGGAGTGCATGCGTGCTGGTGTCATATACCACCTCAGCACATTTTGTATGCTGCTTCTTTGATTGAGGTGCATTTGGAGCTTTTAGCGGCTCTTTGCCATATTTGACTCCAAGTCTCGCAAGAGATTGGCCTCCCTACAACAGCTTCCCACTTTTGCATATATAGGAGGGATTCCTCAGGATCTACCGCGCCCATTAAGCTATACAATTTCGACACCCCTTTCCCGGGTTGGCCTTCTTTTATCATGAGTTCTAGCCCCACTGGATCCCGGGTTGCCCCTTCCCGGACCCTCCCATTAGAAATCCAATGCCTAAGTTAAACATAATGGAACCTCTCACTTTCAGGTATATTAAGTTTAGCCTTGCATCTCTCAAATGTTAGGGGCGTGCCCTCTTCATAAAGGTCTCCGATTGTCAGTGTCTTCTCACCCCCCCTACCCCCCCTCATTGTGCCCAGAAGTCAGTCCGCATTCCGGGAGTGAAGTCCGCATTCCTCGGCCCCCCCCCCCCGATTGTTACCTTTATGCTCCTCAGCGCTTTGTCCCAGTACCATAAAGTAGCCTTAGTTGATTCAAGTAATGTACCCTCTTTGCTTCTGTGTCATTCAGCAAGAAAGGCAAGGCTTCCCAAGGGGGCTTTGGTTGCTTCCCCTTCGGGTGTAGCCCAACCGATTGGATTATTTCGGGGTGACCATTGTAACATGGGGGCTATCTGTGCTGCCATAAATATCTGCGGATTTCCGGGACTTCCAGCCCCCCAACATTTGTGGTCTAAACAGGACCTTTTTTGGGACCCTCTGTTTTTTCCCCTTCCAAATGAAGGCCCTCACCTCCCTCCTGTAATTTTTGTGATGCATATTGGTAGGGCCCCCACCACGTATAGAAACCTGGGGAGCAGGGTCATTTTCACGGCCGTTATCAATGCTAGCCATGACAATTCTTGCACCTCCCAGTGTTTCAGGTCCCCTGCCAGTTCCTTCAGTAATTCCGGGATGTTGGCCCCATATAGTTTCCCGTATCAGGAGGTTGGCTGTATTCCTAGGTATTTTACCGCGTTCTGTTCCCATTTCAGCGGGTACCTGTCCTCCCATTCTGTCACTTGCTCTGCTCTCTCGGTAATATTAAGTGCCTTAGATTTAGAATAATTAATATGGAATCCGGAAGCCTTCGCAAACTCATCTAGTAAGTCTGTTGCCTTTGGGAGGGAATGTGTTGTATATTTGAGAAACATGACAATGTCATCAGCATAGAGAGCAATTTTTTGGGGCCCCCCAGTGCCTACCTCTACCCCCTGGATCTCTGGGTCCTCACAGGCTTTTTGTGCCAGCGGCGCCATGGCGAAGATCGGAGGCGATGGACACCCCTGTCTCGTGCCCTTCTGGATGGTGATATCTGTGAGCCGTCCATTAACCACTAGTCGCGCAGATGGGATATGCAAAATTGGCCATTACCATGCGGGTGAAGATCGGGCCACACCCAAACTTTTCCAGAGTTAGCTGTAGGAAACCCCAATGTAGACTGTCAAAGGCTCTTGAAGCGTCTAACGCCAGTACCGAAAACCGCTGTCCTGTTCTATGGCCCCAGTCATTTGTATATATGGCTCTTGTTACACTTCAGACTTCCCCGCGGGCATCCTTGCAAAGTACAACTTCTTTACAGGCTCCTCTATGGTCCAGGTACAAGCTACCATGGCGTCTGTACAAACGTCGACGCACTCCAGGTCACCTGACACGTCTTGTACATGGAAGACGTACAGCAAGCCACGCCTCTCTCACGACTATAAAACCACCGTCTTCCAAGGGGCCCGTTGCTGCTAATTAGCGTTACCAGCTACACACGGTTTTTGTACCGTTTCCTCTTTGTGTTTCCTTAAACAAATCCTTATCTGAACTCCTGGTTTTGACCCTTTGCCTGACTTTTGGATTGCCTCATCTCATCCTTTATTCCTGTCGTGCTCATCTGGTTGCTGGACTCGGAACGCTACTGGATACGGCTTTCTTCTTTGGTGGTTCTTCCCAGCCGCTGCTCTGCTCTTCAATTGCCGTCTCCTATCCGGATCATCTCAACAGCTACTCAACTATACATGTGTACTCGGGTTCATACCTATTGCCTTCCTTGGATATTGTCTTCTGTTGGATTCTGGGACATTGAGTGACTTTTCTTGTGATTGCTCTTAAGTGCACATGAACGCCCTCCTGAACTGCTGCAACCCGGCACTAGTGCGTCCCTCGTGCCGTTCGGGGTTACTTACCTGTACTAACCTCCCTGTTTGTTATTTTCTCCTGTAGTTGTCTTCAAAATCCTGGACTCCTCTTACTCTACTATCGTATTTCAGGTCAGTGGTTATCAATCCTATAGCTATAGTGGGAACCAATACTGAATTAGTTCAATTCCACTAATTTGTGTTCTTCTTTATTTCGATAATTCCCGGGGAAATTCAACTCCACTTCAATATCTATACAGGTAGTTGTCCCATAATTTCATTTGTTCTAACTATTTGCATAATAACAACACTGTCTAATATCTTGGTATTCTTTTGCAGCATTGGTATTGGCGGTGTGTGTTCTCCCCGCTCTTTTATTCAATTGACATCTCTGTCTGTTCTAACTAAAACAGCAGAGAGGTACATTGTGGAAAAGAGCCCCTCTTTGAGGAAGCCTGAGTCTTGTCCTCAGGGGAGCTGGGATGGAAGGCTGAGTTTAGAATCTTATACCACCAACATCTCCAAGGTCATTATCTCTGTATCTTCGACCTACTCGGAGTGGTGAGTAACACTCTGCGGATGTTGTCGTATGTGTGTCGCCCATGTATAATCCCCGCTTGATCAGGATGGATTATCCCTGGTAAAACCTCTGCTAGTCTACGGGCCAATACTGTTGAATAGATTTTTGCATCCCCGTTTAATAACGATATGGGGCAGTAACTCGCGCAGTCTGTGGTCCTTGTCCGGTTTTAATAGCAATACTGTGGTTGCCAGGCTCATGTCCCCAGAAATCCTCCCGGAGTCCTGGATGGAGTTAAACAATTTTGTTAGGGGGCCTACCAGGGTGTTTCTAAACGTTTTGTAATCTGCATTACTGAGCCCATCTGGGCCTTGTGATTTATTCCCTTTCAGTGCCTTTATTACCTCTTCCTCTGTTAACGGAGCTTCTTGCATTTGCCTATCTAGATCGCTAATTTGTGGCAGGGATATTTGATTAAGGAATGCCATCTGCTCCTCTCTCACCAGGTCCTCCCCTTTCGGGTTTTTGGTATAATATGAGTGCATCACTTCCTCTATTGCCTTTTCCCCCCGGTTCCCTTCTTGATTTTGAAGTTTGGTTATGCGGTTCCGGTTTCTCCGCTGCCTCAGTTTGGCCACGAGGAATCGATTCATCTTATCCCCCTTAATATAATAAAACTGTTTAGTTCGCACGAGAAGAAGCACCGCTTCATCCGCCAGGTGGGTGTCCAGGACCGCCCTGACTTTTTCCATTGCCCGCCATGCTTTTTGCGAGCCCCTGTTTTTATACTCCGCTTCGGCCTCTGCCACTTGGGTTTCCATGGCTCGTCTCACCCTTTCTTTTTTTTTTTTTTTTTTAAACTGTTTTATTGGCATTTTCATAATATAACAAAAGGCGCAAAACATTTTCACAAATTGTGCAAGTAACAGGCCCAAAAATCACCCACCCCTAACGCACCCACCCCCCCCCCCAAAGAAAAAGGCAAAAAACTTAGTCCCCATAGAAACATTTTGCTGGGGAGCCGCTATGAAAGCTCCGAAAGTCTGGAGCTCCAGGAAGAGCGAGAGCGTTGACTACTTGAATGGCTGATGAACTACCATCGTCCCTCGGGCCGTGGGCCCTGACCACTCCTTGTCCCCCCTGAGGATCAATGCACATCCCAGTACAATGTCTGCTGTACCCCGTACCAGTTTGCTTGGAAAGAGCCCAAGTCATTGTTCATCATTGCCGTCAGTTTATCCATCAGGAACATGTTTTTTTACCTTTTTTTAGCCAGTCCTCCTTCGAAGGGGTCTCCAGGCTCTTCCATATCTGGGCCAGTGCAACCCATCCCGTCCTCAACATTGTCTCCCACATTCTAGGGTATCAGGGTATGTCCGTGTCCTCCGGGGGGAGGCCCAGCAGCATTGTCAGGGGGTTCTGGGTGAAACTTTGGCGATCCAGCCCCTCACCTTCTCCCAGTATGCCTGAGCTTTCGGGCAGTGCCACCACATGTGCCCTCTCGTACTGACCTGGTCACATCCCCTTGGGCATGCGGGGGACACTCCCGTGTACATTTTAGCCAACTTCACTGGTTCTCTGTACCACCCCTGTAGGATCTTGAAGTTGTGTTCCATGTCCGCCGTGAATAAGTTCGCATGGAAGGCTATTTTAAATATTCTCGACCAGGCGTCCTCCGAGATCTCATCCCCCGCTAAGTCATTCCAGAACGTGCGGAACCCCCTTCTCTCCCCTAGGTTAACCATGTTCAGTAGCTTGTACATCCCTGATACCGCACCCTTCCTGGAGGTTGCCGAGTCCAGGAGTTTCTCGAAGGGGGTCAGCTGTCTTTTCAGGTTCTGGCCCCAGGCCTGGTCACATAGGATTCCCTTCAGGCGGATGTATCCAAATATGGAGAGGGACCCCTGACCGAGGGCGTCCCTCAGTTCCTCATATGGCCGGAATTCTCCTTCCCTAAACATCTCCCCCGCCCACTCCATTCCCAGGTCGGACCACGACTGGGCGTTGCTTCCCAGTTTGAGGGGGTGACCCCAGAGGGAGGACATCGGTGACGGCCACGATGTTAGGTGCGCCGTCTGGGGGCTTTCCCTCCATATCGTCCAGAAGACTCCCAGGGTTGGGTGGGATTTGAGTCTGTTCGGAATAAACTTGCTAGGGGCCCACAGGAGGTCTCGAATCGTTAGTGGGTGAGCGTCCATGTCCTCCAGATATGACCAGTAAGTGACCATCCCCTCTTTCATGTGTTCTAGGAGGACGCGCAGCAGGGCAGCCTGGAAATAGAGTTGAAAGTCTGGCAACCCAAACCCTCCCTCCTCCCTCGGTAAGGTCAAGACCCTATTGGCAGTTCTCGGGGTCTTTCCCTGCCATATGAACTCCCGCACCGCATTCTGAAGGACTCTGAAGGTCCGATCAGGGACTACAGATGGGAGGGCGGTGAAAAGATATAGTAGTCGCGGGAGAATGTTCATTTTCACAGCCGTCATGCGGCAGTACCAAGACAGGATCATTGTCCTCCACCTCCTTAAATCTGCAGTGATTCCTGACACAACAGGGTCGTAGATAGCGGGGGCTAGATTGTTTAGGTCCCGGGTGAGGAGGACTCCCAGGTATCGAATGGAGGCCTTCCCCACCGTTATTCCTTCCAGGCTGGCCAGAGCGTCCAAGCCCGGGTCTCGGGTTCTCATGGGGAGCAGGACTGATTTGGACGCATTGATCCTGAGACCAGAGAAACGCCCGAAGGTAGCCATCAGGGAGAGGAGCGGGGGGAGCGAGGATCTCGGGTCTACTAAATAAGCCAGGATATCATCTGCGAAAAGGGAGATCTTAAATTCCATCTCCCCCTCTTAATCCCCTTAATCTCTGAGTGAGCTCTGACTGCTATGGCTAGGGGTTCCATGGAGAGGACATAGATTAGGGGGGAGAGTGGGCATCCCTGTTTTGTCCCCTGTGACAGGGCTCCAACAACCCGCCATTGACTTGGACCCTGGCCCTAGGGGCCCTGTATAAAGCCGCCACCCAGTCCCTGATGTGTGGACCAAAGCCCATTTTCTGGAGGGTAAGTTCCATGAATCTCCACTCCACCCTGTCGAACGCCTTTTCCGAATCTAGGGACAGGACGCTCGCGTCCAAATCTGACCTCTGGGCGTAGTGCGACAGGTCGATAGTCTTCCGGATGTTGTCTGAGCCTTGTCTCCCCCTAATAAATCCCACCTGGTCGCGGTGGACCAGCTTCGGCAAGACCCCCTCCAACCGTCCCCCAAGCACCTTGGCCAGAATCTTCACATCAACATTCAACAGGGAGATGGGTCGGTAGGAGGAGCATTCCCTAGGGTCCCTGCCGTCCTTGGGGAGCACCACAATAATTGCCTCCATCATGGAGTCCGGGAGGGACCCCCCCTCCAGCACCGCGTTGAACACTTTTACCAAGTGGGCGGAAAGGGTCGAGCGGAACCTTTTGTAAAAGTAAACCGAGTAACCGTCCTCGCCCGGGGAAGTGCCCACCTTCATCCCTCCAATCGAGCGCTCTACCTCGTCCTCGGTCACAGGGCCCTCCAACCCCTCCGCCATCTCCCTGGTCAGGGCCGGGATCTGGATTGAATTCAGGAAGCCCACCATCTCCGCCTCCTCCCCATTATACTCGGACGAATATAGTTTCTCATAATATCGGCCGAAGGCTTCGCCAATGTGGGGCGTATCGTAGCCTACCTTTCCCACCTCGTTCTTAACCTCTTTCACTAATCGGCTTCTCTGCACCTCCCTCAGTTTCCAAGCCAGAATCCTATCCGCCCTGTCCCCTTTTTCATAGTACTTTTGTTTGACCAGTTGGAGACTCCTCTCCGTCTTGTGGAGAAGGAGATCCTTCAATTGGAGTCTATAGTCGTCCAGTGCGGTCACCTGATCGCAGTCTAGGGGAACCGTGGGGGGACCCCCAGGTTGGAGCAGGGCGATTTTCTCCCTGAGGTACCTTTCCTGGCCCTCCCTTTGCCTTTTTTTCTGGGCTCCCATTTTGATCAAGGTTCCCCGTAAGGTCGCCTTAAAGGCGTCCCAGAGGGTATGTGAACCCACCTCCCCGTTGTCATTAAGTTCAAAGAATTCCGTGATGGCCTCGGGACCTCCTGGGCTAGGACTTCATCCTTTAACAGGGAGTCGTTGCACTTCCATCTCCCTCTGCGTTCGTATAGACCTCCCCTTGCTATAGTGACCCAGACCAAGTCGTGGTCAGACCAGGGGACGGGGTCTACCCTGTGGCCCGAGGCAAATGGGTGTAGGGTCTCGTCCACCAGGATGTAGTCTATCCTGGAGAACGACGTGTGGATGGCTGAGTAATATGTAAAAGAGGGGGAGTCTGTTCTGGGGACGGGGATCGTATCCAACAGGCCCAGTTCTAGGTTGACTTTTTGGAAGGTGCGCGCCATGATCTCGTCCGCAGTCCTGGAGGACTGCGGTCCTGCACGTTTCCTGTCCAGGATGGGGTCCAGAACCATGTTGAAGTCCCCCCCCCCCCACCACCACCGTGCCATGGATGAAGTACTTGAGTTTGTCCCCCACCTCCTCCCAGAACTGGGCTTGGCCTTCGTTTGGGGCAAAGATGGCAGCTAGGGTCAGTGGGGCCCCCTGCAGGGACCCCCGCACCAGCAGTTAACGGGCCCCAGGGTCTTTCAGCGTGGCTTCATCCTCAAAGCCCACATGTTTTGCTACTAGGATGGCGACACCTCTCTTTTTGCTCTTGTGGGATGCACTGTGAACCTCGCCAATTCCCCCTCCCCGCATTTTGGGCTCCTTCCCCGTAGCCAGTGAGTCTCTTGAACGAAGAGAAAATCCAGGTGTGCCCTTCTAAATTCCCTACAGAGCAGGGACCTCTTGGTGGGGATATTTAAGCCACGGACATTAAGTGAGCCCACTCCCAGGGCGGGCAGCCCGTCAGCCATGGTCACTATGTTCCTCTCTCTCGGTCAACTCATTCCCTGCGCTCCTCCCCGTATGCTCCGTTGTATCAACTCTGTGTTCCCCTTTTCCCCCCGCCCCCTCCCCCCGGGTGGGCCTAAGACAAAACCCCAACTGCCCCCCTTCCCCGAACTGTAACCGAACTTACCCAACTCCCGTGGTCCCTCCCCAACCCCCGCCCCGGCGTCCAGCCAAGTAGTTCTGCCATCGCTGGCTTTTGGCCGAACCACCAGCCTGCCCACCTCGGCCAGGCAATCTGCTTTAGAAGCTAATCTCCTTGAGCCCCCTAAGATCCCCCGCGTCTGTGACCCCTCTGCGAACCCCACCTACTTGCAGGTCGAAGGGACGTTGATTGTAGTGAATCCTCTAAGTCTGGGTCCCTCCGACCAGGGCACACCAGGGTGCCCCCGTGCTCAGTCCTCAGTCGTTACGTTCTCCGTCCTTTGATGGTGAGGGGGTGTTCATTTTCCTGAATTTCCTCGCGCCGGTGCGCATTCTCCTCTCGCCGGACGGACCAGGGCCTCTGGGTCTCTCGTGCTCCGGCCCCGATGGGCACCTCCGGGGGTTCGTGTCCACTGTATATTCTTGTATGGCTCCCCTTATGTCCTCTTCCGTGATCAGGGTCGATCTTTGGCCCATGTATTCGAAAGTCAGGGAAAAGGGGTAGCCCCATCTGTTGTAGCGCACTTCCTTTTCCTTAAGCACCTGTGTGAGAGGGCGGCACATCCTACGCCTGGCCAGCGTGTAGGCGGAGAGATCTTGGTATATGGAGACTTGGGCGTTGTTGTAGGTGATTTCCCTAGCCTTTCTGGCCTCCTCCAACACCTTCGTCTTCTCTGAGTAGTAGTGGAACCGGACCAGAATCGACCGGGGGGCCCCAGCCCTGCCCCCCGCCCTGTGCACCCTGTCGAAAGTTAGCTCGGTTGTCATTTCCTCCGCGAACAAGAGTGATGATGTCTCGTACTGCTCGGTGACGTCCCTCTCCGTTTCCCCCTCCATTTCGGGCACCCCAAAGATTCTGAGGTTGTTCCTCCTCTCCCTGTTTTCGAAATCATCCATCTGCCGGGCCCTTTCCTCCCTCTTCTCCAGGGCCTCCAGCCTCATGCTATATTGTATGTCTTGGACTGCTGTGGAGGATTGGTTGGATTCGACCTGTAGCAGCCTGTCCTCAATCTTATCCACCCTCTGGTCCATTTTTTCAAATTTCTGGGCAATGTCGGAGCGCATGTCCCTAATCTCCTGTAGGATCGAGGCGAAGCCCCTTTCCATTGCCGCCGAGGAGGGGGTGGCGTCCCCAGATTGGGCCATGGTCCCTTCGCGGGTTAAGCCTTTGTCACCTCTTACAACCTCCTGGAAGCGGTATCTCTGCAAGGCTTCCCTCCAGCTCATGTGGTTCTTTCCTGTGTCCTGTCGTCTGGATCCCCGCGGCCCTAGCGGGGGGTGGGGGTGTCCCCTGCTGGTCAGTCCTACCTTACTTGGGTTGTGCACTCCACAGATGTCCCGAATGGGGTGACACAGTCCGGGGGGGCGGGCACACGCCCCACCTGTTCCCAGGCAGGGGCCTCACACCCTTTTCAAGTGCCTCGTGGTCTTCTGGGGCCTCCTCCGGTCTCCTTGAGGGGGGGAGAATGGTGGTTCAAGGGGGCCCGACCTTCCAGTCCAAGGGGGGAAAGGACGTTGTGGCTCACGCCGTGAGTCATGGGGGGGGGCACCCCTGGGCGGGCACACGCCCCACCAGCTGCTGGCGGGGGCCTCGCACCCTGGTCACCCCCGCCTTAGGCCGTGCTGTCTCTGGGGGGGGGTCCGGGGCACCCAGTCCACAGTCCGCACCTTTGGTCTTCCTGCTCCTGGGGTTCCACCCCGCTCGGGCCGCTCGCTCTGTGCTCTGGTTCGGGCTGCGGGGGGAGAGGGCCGACCCGCGGCCGCGTCCCCCAAGTCCCGGTGGCTCGGACCCCGGCCGGGTCGCTCCCCGCACTCCGAGGGGGGGGCTGTTGATAGGGGGAGCGCGGGCTAGTCGCGCTGGGGTGCCGTGTGCGCCCGGGGAGAGACCGCTTCACTCGCGGTCCCGAGGTCGCTCCAGTCCTGCTGCGTCACCCACCCAGGCGCCGCGGGTTGCGTACTCCGGTTCCCCGGGGAGCTCGAGCTCCGCTCTTTCGCTCGTCAGGGGGCCGGGGGGGGCGCCGAGTCGGTCTCCCAAGTTGTACTTGCGGGGGGGGGGGGGCGCTCAATCCCCTCGGATTCCCGGGCTTCGGCGGGAGCTGTGCACTCAGGCAGCCATTGCCTGTGCACCCCCTGGTGGCCTCCCCCTTTCTTTTCTTTTAATGTAATTTGTTGTGTGTGCTATAAATTCCCCTCTTACCGCTGCATTACTCGCGTCCCAAATGGTGCCCCAGTGTATTCCAGGAGTAACATTTTCTTGGAAGTAATTCTTCAAGGCTTGTTCTATGTCTGCTCTGAGGGCTACATCTTTCAAGATTACCTCATTTAGACGCCATGGTTTGCGGGGCCGATACTGTGGGCTTAGGGGTTCCAACATTAAGAGAAATGGGGCATGGTCTGATAGGCACCTCACTCCAATCTCTAGTCCCGTGACTTGTGGGATCAATCAGCACCATGTCAATCCGGGAATGACCTCTATGCACTGCAGAGTAATGGGTGTATGCTTTATCTTCTGGGTGAAAAAAGCGCAACGTTACAATTAGGTGTAGGTCTCTGAGGAATTTTGCTAGGGCCTGTCTGAACGTGTGATCATTAGAGGAAGCCGGAAGAGTTTTGTACATCCCAGCGTCCATTACCCCATTAAAATCGCCCCCTATCAGGACCTGACTCTGCCCCATTGTGCAATGATCGGAAGCACCTCCATCAGAAATTGGTCCTGCCCTTCATTGGGGCGTAAATCGGTATCAATGTTACCTGCTGCCCCATCAATTTCCCCTCCCACCAACAGATAGCAGCCCTCCGGGTCTTTCTTTATGAATTGTTTTTCAAAATTAATACCCTTGGCCAGAAGGATGCCCACACCTTGTTTTTTTGTTCCACTAGAGGCACAATATTGCGTGGGGAAAAGCGCTGTGCCTTATCCTGTGTTCATCTTCCGAAGCAGATGCGTTTCTTGCATCCAGACCACTGAGGCCTGCATATCCCTCAGTCTAGACAACATAGTTTTGCGTTTGATGGGGAATTCAGACCCTGGACGTTTAGTGTAACAAATGTTAATTCAGCCATTCTTATGCTTCTCTCAAGTCCCTTAA
The DNA here is from genome assembly GCF_040938575.1 of Ambystoma mexicanum. Taxonomy (NCBI): domain Eukaryota; kingdom Metazoa; phylum Chordata; class Amphibia; order Caudata; family Ambystomatidae; genus Ambystoma; species Ambystoma mexicanum. The sequence continues at coordinate 1,654,924,515 of NC_090937.1, forward strand.
ATCCTTTCGTGCCTTCAGGCTTCAGGTACACTCTGTATGCCATATGTCACTGTTACCCTTGAAATTAAACTTTCTCCCTTTAACCCACTAACCCCAGAACTTAAACTTTCCCCTTGAACACTCATGGTGGGTTTACCACAACAGATCACCAGGTACAGAATTCACCTGGGAAATTAGGGTCTGGCTCCCCCTGCCCCACCAACCCCCCCCCCCCCCCCCCCATTGATTCTGATGCCCGCAGAGATTTGCAAGTATGCACCCTTATTACTGCAAGCTGTCCCTTGCGCATGTCGTTGTTCTGTTTAGTTTTCGTCCTGTCAGGGATCTCAGAGGAGCCGTTTGTTAACCTCACAAATGGCCTCTTCTACAACAAATGGCCCCTTCTACGATGGACTGATGTCCGGTTCGGTCCATCACCCTGATTATTCTTCTCTAATCAGAGTTAGTCATAGGTCCAGCTTACATCTCCCCATACCTGCCCCTGTCCCCAGACTCCATATTTACCCTGCATCTTGTTGGTGCTTGTCGTAGTTCGAGACCCAGCTTTTGATGCTCGGCACCACTCTTCAGGTGTGCCCATCGATGCCTTGAAGTCAGTCGATCATGTAGGATCCGTGATGTTTGCGTCCTTGTTGCGGCCCCTTGGGCGGGGGAGCGCAGGTTTCCATTGTTCCCTTTCAGATGTGTCCTCCCTCCTTTTGCCTCCAGATGGGGTGCCATCCACGCCAGAGTTTTCATTGCCTTCGTCGCCTCATAAGGCTCTCCATTTCTTCCTCTCTTGTAATCTTGTACCGCTGGCCCTCAAATTCAAACCGGATTCCGGTCGGGTATGCCCATCGATAACGCACTCCTTTAGCCCGTAGCCAATTTGTTGTAACCCTCAACCGTATCCTCTTGATGAAGATTGCCTGCGCCAGATCTTGATATAGTTGAATGGTTGTGGACCGGAAGTGTATGGGTTCCTTCTTTCTAGCGGCCCGCATAATGTCCTCTTTCAATTGGAATAGATGTATCCGGGTCAGGACATCCGGAGTCAAATTTCTGCTGAGTTGATATGTCGAGTAGACCCTATGTGTTCGGTCCAGCACCATGTTTGGTGTCCCCAGTATCTAGGATATGTTGAAAAGGATCTATCACGTATTGTTGTAGTTCGGGATCTGCCACGGATTTTGGAATTCCCCGGATCGGTATGTTTCTCCTAGACCTGTTTTCGGCATCCTCCTGCCTATTGTGATCTTGCTAAATCTGCTGTTCAAGCTCCTGCACTCTTTTGGTTAGTTCTTCATGCTCCTACCCCTGTTAGGCTATTGTGGTCTCCACTTCGTCCACCCTTCTTTCAACCGCCATGACCCCTTTGTTGAGATCCGCTATGGATTTGGCTAAGTCCGAGGCGCTATCTTTAATGTCCTTTTTGTTTCCTGAAGCATTGCTAGGTGGTCCGATTTCCGGATTCGGGGGATCCACCGGTTCAGCTGGGTCTTCCACTGGGGAAGGATGTGTCTGGGCGGTAGCTTGAATGTGGCCACGCTTTTAGGTCTCTGCCGCCTGCATCATCGCTTTGATATCTCCTGATGCCCCACCTTTCGATTTAGCAGACTGCTTGGACATATTTTGAGTAGAGGAGGGAGTGCGCTCTGCGGTTATTCCAGGGCTGGACTCTGTCCCTGGTGTGCTCGTGGTTTGCGTTGTGCTGGCGCAGGTGGTCCCCCTTTAGTCTTCCGTTCCGCAGAACCCCATCAGGGGCAGCCGCCTCTGTCAGGTGTCTTCAACCGGGTCTTGGGACTCTTTCTATGGATTTAGAGGCCTCTTGAGTCCGCCCCTCTTGCTTCTCCTCCGTGGTTTCAGGTGGCTCTATTGTTTAAGATCTGCCTGTGTGAGCATCCTTTTGTGGTGTTTCCGCTATAGTTGGATTTTCTCAGTCTCTCCCTTTGTTGGGGTGCAGGAGCGATGACCCTGGAGCTTCAGGGCAATCCGTGGGGTGTGTGTTCTCGCCCTCATTGATTTAATGGGCAGGGCAATACAATTCTGAGTTGCTCCAAATGGAAGCTAAATGCTATAATAGTGGATATGGGCAGAAGTGTGGTAGTTCCTCCTGATATTTCAGTCAGTCCTGAGCTTGGACTCCTTCTGTTGATGGGCTGCTATGGACCCATTGGGAGATCCCGCCCGCCGCCCATCTCAACTGTGGGGTCCACGGCATCCGTGCTTGGATGCGCCATTCTCCCGGGAATCTCAGGCAGACCACTGTGTGGGGCCACGGGGGAAGTTCTTATCGCCTTCTCCGCCTCCTGCCGGTCTTACGCCAGGCAGGGCTGTAGTGGGATGGAGGCCCTACTCCGGCCGTCAGGGTGGCAGGTGCGCCCGACCCGTCTCTCGATGTGCCGGAGCGGCTCCCCTCACTGCCCCGCTCCTCCTCTGCTACCACTGTGGGCGGGCAGGCGCACACGTTGCTCCTTCTTACCCCGCACCTCCAGCCAGCGCCTAGCCTCGCAGGTCTCCTCCGGGTGGCAGTCTTGGGGATGACTCCCACTGGCCGCAGTGCGACTCCACTGTCTGTCCTGGGCGGGCGCACACGTTGCCTTTCGCTCCTTATGCCACACACCAGCTCCGGGCCCTGCTAGTCCTGCTGGTCGTCACCCGGTCAGCGATCTCGGGATGGCCCTCGCCGACCGCAGCGCAACTTCGCCAACACCTCCTGGGGGCGAACGCACTCGTTGCTTCTCGACTCCTTGTGTTTCGAGCAGCCCCGGTCCTATCCTTGCAGCTCCTCTCCAGATGGTGTTTCATGGCGGCTTCCACCCTCCGCTTCACTCCTCCGCCGTCACTGCTTTGGGTGGACGCCCACGTTGCTCTCTACCTTCCATGCACCGGGCAAGCTCCAGGCTCCACTGTTCTCTCCGGGGCCTGTGGGCATCAATTTTACACCATGGCATGAGTTGAGCGCCGATGCGTTTTGCTCGCCAGGGGTATTCCTCCCCCACCGCCTCAATCCTAGTCGGCGTACTGCGCTGGGCGCCTGCTCTTCAGGGCAGAGCCGCCATCTTGGCGGGAGGTTCATATCATGCTGCACAAACATTCCGAACTCACCCACGGTGGCATCTCAGTCTCTTCTCTCACCTAACGGTGCATTAAGCATTCATCTACGCCTGCATTGCTTCCTGTAAAAATTCAGCCGCTTTTTAGGGGGGGTTTGAGCTTCGTTTGGGATGGGGTTTCCAGAGCCTACCTAGGAGCCATCCTTTCGGGTCCTCACCGGCCACGCCCCCGTAGGTTTCTCCTTTTCTCCAGTGATGTGTTCATTTTGTTATGGTTCTTACCGCGTTGTTCTGAATCACCTGGCACTGTTTAAGCATTTATTACTGGCGCTCAGCAGTAGAGCATTTCCATAATCTTGAGTATAGTGGCCCTAGCTATAGTTGTGCTGTTTTGCTTGTTTAGTAGGGGTTTGATTTTTCGTCATGTTTCTGGTAATCATGGCAATTTTTTTTTAAGTAGGCTACCTAGGCTTCGGCTCCAAGCGATACCTGTATGTAGATTCTAGTGTTTTGCCTTTTCTGACAACTGAATAACTGAATTGGTGTTACTTTGATGTTAAATGTGGAGTAAGCTGGGCTGAGTTTTTTTTCTGGCGTGGGGTGAGCCAAAGATGGTTTTGGTGCCATTAAGGCACATCCAATTGGCCTCCATCCGGGCTTCAATGGTGTTGTAGATGGTTAGTTTTTTTTTACTCTCCTGAGTATAGTCTCCACTAAGTTCGAACACAAACTGTGTATCATCGGCTAAGTTTGTGAAAAATACGCAGAGATGGGTTAACATTGTGCATAGGCACCGCAGATATAGATTAAACAGTGGAGAGAAACTGGCTCCTTGTGGGACTCCACAATCCCCTGGTTTATTTGGTGATGCATGATTTCCCCAGATTTTCTTGGGGGTATATCTAACTACAGCTGGTAGTAGGCACCGTGCATGTATACGCTATGCGTGTCCACCCGGCTGATGGGCCATGTGCATGAATAACCCTATGCACATCTGGTTTTCACTGTGCGTTTATGCCCCGTGGCGTGTAAGGGCTTCTGCACCCCCAGATAATTTCCAGGACTTCTGTTTGATTAGGACCCACCTCACTCTTCTGCTCGACTCCCCCCACTCAGGTACTACATCAGTGCCTCTTCAAGGTTTATAGTCTTTGTCCTTTTTGCTTTCTACAATCCCCGAACTCTCTACCTTATCCCCCAGTCCCTGTGGTGTTCTCCCATCACCCCCCCCCCCCCCAGTCCCTGTGGTGGTCTGCCTTCTCCTACCACTCCCCCCCACCCTCTTCTGAAGCACTAGAGGTGGTGGAACTCCAAGTGGGCATTGTTGGTACCTTACTGGGCACCATGGGTGTCCCGACTCCCAACACTACCGAAGTGCCTGTATTACCTACATGCAAACCGAGATCAGCTTACGAGGGGTAGGGGTAGTTGCAAGGTGTGTAAAGAGTCTGGCTGGGGCATAACATGGGCTCTGGCACCATGAAAAAGTGGCTCGCAGATGCAAATGACTTTTCATTCCAGTTGTGATAGCCGTTTTGAATTGGTGCATTTTAAATATTATTTATTAAATAACGCTGGTCAAAAGTGCTAGGGCCACTGCTAAACTGTCCCACGCAGGAATGTTGAAGTATTGCCCTGTAGGCGCTATGAGTCGCTGTGGACCCGGACCTGTACACTCAGCAGTTTGGCACCCCGCTCTTGCACTTTGGATTCACTTTTCATACTCTTCCCTCAGGCGATGCATCGCTGGGGAAACATTCCGATGGGCACAGACAAAGGAAACTAGAGCAGGGCGATGCATCACCTTGCTCTAGTTTCCTTTCTGTGTTGCTCGGATGCGCCTCCTAGTTTCCTTTCCCCACTTGTATGTGAGTGGAAGCGCCCCCAAGTTAGCACGATCCTCCCCGCAATGGGAGACAATAATGGACACTCCCGCAATGGGAATAAAGCCAAGACAGAGTGCGGGTGAGCGTAAGTGGGAGTTTATCGAAAGAATATGGCATGCAAAGAACTCTGCAACCTCCGAGAGCGCTCTGCCTGACAATCGCAAAGGCAGGCGTATTTCTAATACAAAAAACGTCATCAGAACCTACACACTATAGGGGGCACAAGTTAATTGGGATTGGGTGGCGTCGACTAACTATAGGTGTTGCTGCAGCGTGGTTGGTCCGGGCGAAAGGACGTCACTGGTCAGCCTCGTGGGTTGGGTTGGGCCTGGCAGGCCGGCTTGAGGTCATCCGGGCGGTGTTGGTTCGCTGGGGCAGCCTGTGACAAAGATGAATGCCTTCCCTGACTTGGGTGCCCTAGATCATGCACATTGCAGTTACTTAAAACCCCATATCTAACTTTTACAGTAAATCTTTCAATCAATGAAATACAACACAGGAGGAATGCACCTTGTGAGGGGTCTGGTGGTCTTCTATTGGATTTACCGGTGTTCTGACGTCTGGTATTTCAGGTCGAGGGGCTGGGCTCTGAGGGCTTGGGCCGGGTGGTACATGTTTTATTACTACGTTAGAGGCTACTATGAAGGGGGCTCTGTGTCTTGTCCCGTTGTCGGGGGTAGTGTTTGTGCGGGGTCAGACGTCTTGGGATGGTCTGGGGGATTATGGGATTTACAAGAGGGTGCTGGTAGATCAGTGGATTCAAACGTGAGTTTACTACCGTGCTGTAAATAACACAGGTGGCGGCCGGTGGCCTTGGATGCTGTGTTGGGGCCTCTGACTCTCTGAAGCGGTTCCAGCTTGGTCGGGGGAGGTGGGGGAGCACGGCACAGGCCTTAGCTTTTTTCTACTTGGCAGGCTTCGTAGGGTGGGAGGGAGAATGGCCTTGCATATATTCACAAAAGGTATTTTCCTCGTGTGTTGCCTTAATTTTGAATACAAAACTTTTATATCATTTGTCTTAATTAAACTACTATACCATACATATATACTTCGAGTTCATTAAACATTTCGTTAATATATTCAGTCTGAGTACCTTTTCGTTACCTAACATTATATTCACTACAGTGGTGAATTATTTTATGTACAATAGACGTTACATGAGGTAGTTCTAGGTTATGGCCTACAGAGATTGATACTCGCCGCTACGGGTGACTAAGAAAACATATACGAGTTCAGGTTTCTACATAAAACTGAAAGAACACTTATACATATAAAGGTTATACGTTTCGTCGACATCTTTCTCTGTGGGTATAGCAGCATTAGTCCAGACCTGGGGTGACATCATATAAACGTTACATCTTTATGGTTTATTCACAGTTTACAGGATCTGTTTAAACAGAGGTAGTTCGTTAATACCAATACTTGAGTTATTTTCTACTTTCTTCAGATAGTGATGCTTCAGCTTTTTCCCCGTCACCCCGGCCTCGCGTACCAGGTCATGCGGGGTGCAATATTACATTGTGAACGATGAAATGTTACAGTGTTGGCATCTCGGGTTTAGCTCATACCCGACTTTCTCATGGGAACGCGCTCGCAGCGGATCTACCAGGGTTACTGCGGCAGGGATACTTGGAAAGCCCTCCAAAGGTGGGGGCCGCACTGCAGTGCGCTGAACTCACGCCATCTTTGGTGGGCAAAAAGGCTTCTAGGCCTGTCTAAACGTTAGTGTGTGTGTATGATGGGTACGTGGGGGCAATGTCATCGGCGGGCAAGCCCCCCTCCACCTGGGCCCGGGTGGCATGAGGGATCGCCCGGCGAGCGATGGTCCCCATCGGGGGGAGAATAATGTAAGAGAGGGGGGGCCCTAAGGCCTGTCCTCCCCTACATTTCCCCCCTTTCGTTACTAAAGTAACGAATTCTTCAGCTCTTCCAACCTTCTACACTCTTGCTCCTCAGCTATCGCGTCATCCCATGCAGGTGTTCCCTTGATGGGCATCCATGCCCTACACACCCCCCTTAAGCTCTCTCCTCTTCTAGCATATTCGTCTGGTGTGCACGTTAAATATATACAGTCACCACTTTCCTCCAAATCTACCCAGACCTCTGTGTACCATTCTAATTCCACATCTCGGGGCTCCTTGATAGTGGTATGCCATAGCTTGTCTACTATGTACTTGTCACGGTACATAGGCACTAACCGGTACTGAGGGGTGTTATCAATTCCTGTCTGCACATGTACTTCCTGTGTTGCCCTCATTGTACCACCAGAGTTGCCCATTGTCACCATCATCATTGCGCCGTTAGGGACCGCATTTGCACAACATCGGAGGCCCAACTGGCACAGGCAGAACGCCACGAGGAGGAACACCACAGCTGGTACCAGAAATTTCATCGTCATTCCAAGCCAAGAGGGAACCCAGGAGAAGATATTGTCGAACCACGTGCTGGCTTCTGCTCCACCTTCCATCTTCATCTTCTCTCCCAGATTATGTACTGCTTCGATCACGTGGGATAAGGACCCATTTTCCGCGTCTTCAGAAGGTACGAAAGTGCAGCAGGCACTTCCTATTTTTCGGCAAACACCTCCGTCCATCGCTGTCAGTAGGTCCAGAACATACCTGTTCTGCATGGTCATTAGGCGTAGAGCTCGCAGTTCTACTTTTATTATGTTGAACCCTTCTTCAGTGTCATTGGCTAACTGAATCAGTTCCCACCGTGTTATCTGGAGCCATTTTGCGTTTGCCCTTGCTTGGACACTTGAAATTAGCGAGGCAAAGAATGTTTCTACAGAGCTGAACAGCCGGTACCTGTCTGGAATCTGTGCCAATAAATCAGATGAAGCTTCAGATATGTAGTTTGATGCCCTTCTGTTCCGTGATAGCTCTTCTCCCTTTTCTCCGGAGGACAGGACATAGAGGTGTGATTTAGCAGTGGGAGGAACTACACCCTGGTTCATGTTCCCTGGCATCCTTTTATTTCCGTCAACGTGGCTTTCTGGGATCACCATCAGGGCCGAGTGCAGAGTGGCCATCGAGCAGCTGCCACTCCATGCCTGGGGAAGGTGTAGGTAGGCCTGGTTCCCACATACCCAGTATGTGTCCATCAATGCAGCTGTTCCTTTTCTCATCTCTGGGATGGTGAGGGTTTTGTTACAGTTTTTATTCGTCCCTATCGCCACTTTTCCTTCTCCCTTAAGACATAGTTCGCTCTTGATCTCGCTTTGTAGCTTGAAGGGTTTTTCCATTGCTGTTACCCATGTCAGTTTGGAAATGTGCTCCTTCCATACTGGTGTGCATGTTTCTTCCATCCATCGCAGTCTGGCTGGTTGGACACCTCTCAGTGCTTCCGCCTTGCACAGTACTTCTTCATCTTTCCATTTGTTTTCAGAAAACAGTGTCCCTTGTATCACAAAAAATGGTTCTTTGAGACATACCACTCCAGCTGCTTTTGGGTAGCACGTTTTTTCAGTCTGTATCATCTTGAAAGTGACGTCGTGTGCCTGGAAGGTGTTTTTTATTCGGCATAGCGTGAGATGAAGGAGACACTGGGCATCTACAATGGGCAATTCCCTGGGCAACAACACTTTAGGAGTGCCTGATGCATGGGGAATGAGCGAGCAGACATAACAGCTCTCATTTGTCGTTTGTTTGGCTGTGGCACTCATATCAGCATACCATTTATTTGCTTGGTGGGGGTGCCGAGGGTCTTCCATTTTGTCTAGACCTAACCCATAGTACTCATCATACCCCCTCCTGCTTGTCTCTCTTCTCCTACGTCTGCTGTTTTTAATAGATGAAAAAATGGGCCCCCCTTTCTCCTTCCCACCCCCCTTGGCAAAGTTCGGATATGTTTCCTTATGTTCTTTAATGGTTATAATATTCCCATCTTCTTCAATAAACAACAAGTCACTTCCTTCAGATGGGGTGGGGAGGGTAGTGGGGCTGCTATATAGTTCAAGTATGGACATTGTATTGTTTTCCATTTCTGTTTGTATACCTTTTGAGTTTGACAGGGCGACAGTTGGTGGTTCAGTGTAGTAACCCCATACAAAGTGTGATCCATCCCATACTAAAAAATCACCTTCTTTTATATTTACACTTGTGGTTGTATTGTTCCCAGGAGCTCGGGTGATGTTACTTCCCCCTCCCCCCTCGGTCATCTCGATAGAGATGAACGCTATAAACCAATATATCACCAGGCAAAATATTGATAGGAAAAATACAATAACACAAACTGACAATCCGCATTCGTATGAATATGTAAGTCTATCTATCAACATTTCTCTAATTCTAACAAATCTGTTAGTTGCAGGCTGCCCATTAGATGCCATGGTAATTCCTGTTTGAGATACAAAAGTGCATTAAGTACAGGCATGTAAACATTTCCAACGTTATTAACCATGTTTTTTATTTATTTATTTATTTTATTTTTTTTCTTTCTCTGTTCATAAAGCATGGACGTGGGTAGGGGAAGGGTTTGTTTCCACAGACAAGGGTATTTGCAATCAATACGTTTAGATCATTGTATAATATATATATATGAAATCTTCTTCAAAGAAAGAAACATTTCAAAAACCCAGATAATAAAAACATTCAAAAATAAAATTGTTTTTTTTTTCTTTTTTTTTTCGTACGAATGCCATGTCATCAGTTGCATTCATTGTTAATCGCTGCACATACACAAAATCACCTCCACTCATCCCCCATAACACCACTGTCTGCTGTTGCCTGTGCCTCGTCCTGCACCTCACCTTCCACGGCGCTATAGGCTCTGCGTACGTCTGTCAAATGCACCCAGTATCGTAGGCCCTTCACCTTTACTGCCGTGGGCGTGCAAAACACTACCTCATAAGGGCCATGGAAACGTGGCGCATTCCACCTTCGCACAAAACTTCTGACATATATAAAGTCACCAGGCATTAGTTGTAATGGTTTTTCAGGCAGTGTCTCTGTTTCTGTTGTGTTCCCCTCCTCTCTTGTAGAGGGGGGGGCTAGTTGCTTCGCAATTACGCGCGCTGCCCGTGTTAGTTTTTTCAAGTACTCTGTGAACTCCTCTCCCAATATCGCTGCGCTTCTGTGTGCATCAGAACGTTCACGGAGAGGCGAATGCGCTGTGTGCATTCTCCTTCCCGTGACGATCTCATGCGGGGACAAATGGTGGTCTTTACTTGGCTGATTTCGCAATTCGAACAGGGCCAAAGGCAGGCAGTACATCCAGGTCTTTTTTAGGGAAAAACACAGTTTTGACAATCTGCTTTTTAACAGACCGTTCATCTTTTCCACTACGCCATTACTTTGAGGATGATAAATCGAACATAATTTGTGCTTTATTCCCAATAACGTAGTCACTTCTTTGAACAGTTCATTAACAAAATGCGTGCCGTTGTCTGAGCGAATAACTTCGCAAATTCCCCAGCGCGGGAATACTTCCCGCACTAAGAACTTTGCGGCGCCCTTCGCATCAGGGCGCGCACAGGGGCCCGCCTCCACCCACCTCGAAAATGGGCATACAACCACAATCATGTAGCGAGCCCCGTTACATCTTTCTCCCATGTCTACATAATCAATGTGGAGCTCTCTGAATGGGCCATTTGGTTTTGGTATCGTACCTCTTAGTGTGCGCAATGTCATACCTGAGTTGTAAATCTGACATGTCGTACATTCTAAAGCCAACCTTGTGATGTGTTCCTGGAGGCAAGGTGCAAACCAATCTTCTTGTATCTCCGCCATTATGTGTTGCTTTGCGTTATGTGCGGGAAAGTGTAGTTGTTGAAATGCCATTTCTAACAATGTAACTGGCATTACCGCTTTTCCTGAACTTTCTTGTCGCCACAATAAATCAGTCGGCGATTTGCTGCATCCCCTTTTAGTCCACAGCAATTTTTCTTCTGCACTAGCTCCCTCTTGCAGCTCTATTATTTCCTGTGTGGGCATCATGTTGTATCCTGTGGGGACCTCTTGGCTTGCTGTGTGGTGCAACATGTACTCTCCTACTTCACCTTTCTGTAAATACGAAGCTTCTTTGGCAGCGGCGTCTGCTGCCGCGTTCCCCAAAGATATAAAATCTGTATTTGTGGTGTGGGCTTGGCATTTTACGATGGCCACTGCCGTGGGGTCTTGCAGGGCCTCAATCAGTTCTTTCAATAATTCTGCATGCTGAACCGGTGTTCCATCTGCTCGTCGAAACCCTCTCCGCCCCCACCGTGCCAACCCGCCGTGTACTGTTGTTGTCATATATGCTGAGTCTGTATATATTGTCACTGCGCACCCCTTGGCGGCACGCAATGCTTCTATTAGCGCTATTAGTTCTGCTGCTTGGGCTGAATAGTGTGATGGGAGGCGGTGTTGCACTAGTGTCTCGTATTCATCTTCCTCCAATCGTACAACTGCCATACCCACATGTTTCTCTCCTGTCTCCATGTCTATGGATGCTGACCCGTCCACGAAATACACCTCTCCCTCGTTCAGGGCATTCTCAAAAATCACTTGGTCCTGACCCTCGTCACCTGTGTACGTAGCGCAGTTGTGGTTCTGCATGTCCTCTACGGTGCACGCCTCTGTGATGAATGTGGCCGGGTTCACTGTTTTACATCTTACTATATGGATGTTTGCGCTGGACAATATTATTTCATATGCTGTGGCGCGTTGTGTCGTCAATGTGCTCTTTGATCGCTCTAATATTGCAAAGAGTGAGTGTTCTACAAACAGTGTCACAGGACTGCCCATTACTATCGTGGCACTTTTTTCAATAGCGAACGCGGCTGCAGCTAGGGATTGCTCGCACGCGAAATGACCTTGCATTACTGCGTCTAGGGTGCCACTATAGTAAGCCAGTGGTTTGTGCCCTAACGATGTCTTTTGTGTCAGTACTGCTGTCATCAGTGTTCCTTTGCAGTGTGAAAATAAGAAGAATTCGCGCCCATAATCTGGATTTGCCAGTACTGGAGCGCTTGATATCAGCTCTTTTAGTGAGTTAAATGACGTGTTCATTTCTTCTGTCCATTCTATGTGTTTGTTTTCCTGCTGTGCTTCTTTTAGTGCCTGTAACAAGGGCCTGGTGTACGCTGCATAATCCAATATCCATGCTCGGCAATAGTTGCACATACCCAGGAATTTCTGCATCTCTTTTACTGTTTTGGGCTCCCCAACTGTTCTAATCGCCTGTGCCCTGTCTGGTATGATCCGCTTGCCATCCTTTGATATCAGCTGTCCCAAGTATAGGACCTCTGTCAGACAGTATTGTAACTTCCCCTTGTCCACCTTGTACCCTTTATTGGCCAATAATGTCAGGAGTGTTATTGAGTCCTTTCTACACTCCTCCTCAGTTTGTGCACAAACCAATAAATCATCAACGTACTGAATCACTGTGCTTTCTACAGACAAATTCCCCAGATCTTCATGTAGTACCCTGTTGAATATGCTTGGGCTCTCGCAATATCCTTGTGGTAGTCTGCAGTGTTCGAACCTCCTCCCCCCTAGCGTAAACGCTGTTAAGTACCTGCTCTCTTCTGCTAAGGGAATCGAGAAAAATGCATTTTTCAAGTCAATAACTGTGAAGTGGGATGCCGTTTTCGGAATGTTGCATAGTATTGTAGCCGGGTTCGGCACTAGAGGGAACTCCTTCTGAATCACATCATTTAGTGGGCGTAAATCTTGTATCATCCTCCAGGAACCTCCCTTCGCCTTTTTAATTGGGTAAATGCATGTGTTGCATGGGGAGGTTGAGGGCACTATTATTCCTTGTGCTAGCAGTGCATCTATTGTCTCTCTGATCCCTTCTTCTGCTTCGCGTGACAATGGGTATTGTTTTACCCGGGGTAGAATTGCTCCCTGTTTAAGTTTTATTACCACAGGCTGAACCCCATGTAGTAACCCCACATCGTGGGGACCATTTGTCCATAGGTTAGTGGGTACTAACCTCATGTCATCATCAAAAAATGTATGTGGTGCTCCTACTACTGCCATTAATTCAACTTTAGTTTTTCTGGCTGTAACTACAATGTCGCACGGCATTGCTAGTTCCATCACTATTTCGCCATCTGTCTCAATGTCAGAAAATAGCTCCTCGTCCGAGAGCTCCCTCAGTGGGATATTTGCATTTGTACACAGTACTGTCCGCCACTCACATCCTTCCATATCAACGCCAATCACACATATTCTGTTTGCTGACACGTGTACTGCGTGCAAATCCAACGATAGCACTGACCCGGGAGCAGTGTCGGGGCTCACTATGGGGCGGAAAAGGAATTCGGCTGGAATCCTCCAATCCATCCTTTTTAGTTCTGGTACTATGAGAGCCAATGTTCTCATGCCCTCAACAAACATCTCCTCGTTTCGTGGTAAACCTCTGATCTCTTGCACGATTGTGTGGCCGTGTATTACTGCTAATATGCGGAGGGGACATATGCCCGGTGTCGAACATACGATACCGCTCCCTGTGAATGATATTGTCATATTTAGTTTGCTTAAGAGATCCCTCCCCAGCAAATTAATGGGAGAGTGTTCATAGTACAGTAAGGGTGCTTTCACTGTTTTACCCCCCACTGTCACATCCAATGTCTCTGTGTAAGGAACTTCAATTACAGCCCCAGAGAACCCCTGCGTCTCTACCGTTCTATTAGATAACGGGAACCGGCCCTCTCTAATGCATGATTTCTCCGCTCCCGAATCCACCATGAATATGAACTGCTTGTCTCCTATCTGCGCTCCTATCAATGGTTCCTCTGATGCATTGTGGGTCGTAGATAGTACTGGACACGCAAGTGCTCTCTGTGGGCTGTCCTATGCGGGGTGTCTCATTGCCCCCCCTTGATCAAAAATGTTCCCCGAAACTACCGACACCCCGCTATAAGGTGCGGGGGCAGGCGCTCCATTAGCTATTGTGGCGAAAGTGTTACCTGGCGTGTATTGCATATTGTCATTATTCTGTGGGTGGTTTTGTGTTCTGTACTGATGTCCGTGTAGTTGTGCGTTACTTCTTTGTCCTACATTTTCTGGTTGCTGGTATTGTCCCATGGGGAGGCCGTAGGGGCTTCCTGGGTGGGGGTGACCGTACTGCTCTGTCTCCTGGAACCCGTTGTTTTGTCTGCTCCTGCACTCTCTTGAGTAATGCCCCCATCTCCCACAATTCCAGCAGCTCCCTTGTGGACCTCTGGGACCCTGCCACCCATTTCCTCCCATTCCTCCATACCCTTGTCCTCCTCTTCGGCCCCTGTACCCACCTCTTCCCCCTCTTGGGGCCCACTCTTGCCACGCGAGACCTCCGTTCTGCTCTTGTTCGTTCCACTGTCGCTGTCCTTGTCCGGCCCAATTAGCTGCAATTCTCCCTTGTATTGCTATCTGCCCCTCCTCTCCTTCGTCTCCCTCCCTCATGAGTGGGAGCCCTGCTACCGCTGCTGTAACCTTCACTAGCTTTGATTGTACCAACTTCGCTTCGTCTGCCAATCTTTTCTGTGCTACTTCCTTCTCTCTTTCTTTTATTCTTTTGCAATGGTGCACTATTATGCTTTGGATCTCCGGCCACCCCTTCGCCTCAACACCTGCTATTTTGTCGAGTGCCTTCTGCACCTCTTTTGGGAGCCCTCTCTTGATGATAAAGTAAAACAGAGACGTTGACTGATGCCAGGGCGTGCCCGTTTCCGCTCTCCACATCTCCTGCACCCGGAGAATGTAATCCATAGCATCCTCCCCGTCATTCATTGTACATTGCATTACTGACTGTAAATCAGGGGTATCTGGGAATGTCTCCCGCAGTGCGTCCCACACCCTTGCTCGTACTGTATTAAAGGAAGCCCCATCATGGCGATCACAGTCTAACGTCACGGCCGGGAAACCAGCCTTAGCCCATACTCTGTCCGCTTGATCTCCTACTGCGGATACTAGTAGGCTTTTCACATCGCCTACTGCTAACGGTATGCCGGCGGTATGTTTCTCAAATGCATATATCCACTTGCTCGCCCCTCCTGACAGCTGGGGCAATAATTTCATTAAATTAGCCTTATCCATCTGAGCCCATGGTATATAGTTTGGTCTCCCCCCCCCTCTGTGTATCAATGGAAGTTGTAACTTCCCTTTTGCTGTTGTACCCTCCCCTGCCTTAGTCGCTGCTGACTCCAATGACGCCATCTTCCCCACCCTATTTCTTAGTCGTCCCATCCATTCGTCGTCTATAGTCCCTAGCGAGCATGCACCGTCCACCTCCTCGCTTTCCCCTCCTACTGCCATACTCAACCTATCACTCTCATCCATCCCTCCTCTGACATCACATAACAAGTCCTCTCTGATCCCTCTCTCTCGTGATACATCACCAATGCTCCCTTCTACTGCTCCTACCTCAATTATTCGTGTCGGCTCTTCCTCAATTCTGAACAGTATTTCCCCCTTTTTCCATCCTTCCTCAATTTGTCTACTTTCGCTTGACGCTCTAGACGTGCGTCCTGATTGTGTAGGGGCGCACGCTGTGCGCTCACATATGTCTTTTATTCTTGAGAGTTCATCCCTTGCCACAGTAAGCCTCGACTCTAAGTCACTCGTTAGCTTCTCTATATCCACCCTCTGTATGCTTCCCTGGGCGCGCTCTCTGGTGCTTTCGTATGGCGGGGGGGCTGTTGGTCTTTGTGGTGTAACAGTTGTGGGGGGAGGCACATAAGTAGGGTCGCTATATCCTGCTGCGGGGGCAGGTTTGTTTAATAGTGGGTACAAGCTAATCACCTCCGTAGGTTGTTCTGTATTTAACTGGTCCTTTTCCCCTCTTGGAATCATGAGTGGGTTGTCTGTTGTGGACGGCAGATCGACATTTGGTGCCGGATCTTTGGGTGGGGGTACTTCCTCAAACAATCTCCAGAGGTCTAGTATCTCCTTCCTATTTTGCCATTGTTTCCCCTTATACTTGAGGCTAATGCATGTTCGTACCATATCAAGAACGCTTTTGTCAAAAGACCCTCCCTCGGGCCAAATCTGGGGCAGACCCTCCCCTTTCAATTCTGTTACCCATTGATCGTGGTATTTATTTATTCGTTCAGCGTACCCCGGTAAGCTCTTACAAATATGTGACAAGGGGGTTTCTGCCCCCATGTTCTAAATCACTAGCAACGACCGTGTCCACCTCCTCTACTTTTAGTTAGGTGTAGATATATGTATCTATATCTTTGTGGCACAGACAAGAGCGGACGTCTCAACAATATCACTCAAGTTATTCACTGCGCAGATCCTTTCTTACTCACCACAACTCATCCCCTTCCCATTCCCATATATTCTCATGTGATTTCTCTTACAATCAATCAATTACTAGTTATAGCCAACACTCTCTCGCACCCCCTCTTGGTCAACCGTTCTTCTCCAATACTCACACGGTGCGCGCACCCTTCACAATGCTTTCCCACTCACACCTCGTCTTTTTTCCTCCCTTTCCTCCCTGGCCAGCTGTCCCTGTTTTCTGCTAAGGTTACTGTGTTCACGTCTGTACGTGCCACTACTTAGTCCCCACTGCTCCTAATGTGCTCCCTATTTTATAGTTTTTCTACAAGTATATTTGCCTTATACCCTTTTCGCTTTCACCCCTTGCCCCGTGGAATGGAAAAAAGAAATAGAAAGAGTAGCAACCACTAAAAATATTCCCGGTGTCTCCCTTTGCCAGACACCAATAACTTATTTCTTACTTCTTCATATATTCCCAGTACTAGTTTAGATAGCACTATGCGGCGCCGCCTTCCACCCCCTTTCGGAGCTAGGTTTCCGTCACTTCTACCACTTCACTTATTTCTTACTCCTAATGGCCATATGCAAAGAAAAGATAAAGAAAGTTTTCAGACCTGTCTTTAGTAGACACCCGTTATTCTCTCCTCTACCTGCCCACGTTCTCCTGTTCACAAGTTCCCCTCCCTCTCCCTTTAGGATCGCTCGCACTCGGTACTCACGTGCCCGTCTTGAACCGATAGTCTCCGAAACTGGGTCCGTCCAGGCGGTGTTGCCTTTCTGCTCAACGGTCAGCCCCGGCTCCGGCGAGCGGTACTCAAAGGGGATTTTGCAACCGGGATCCCGTACCCCTTCTAGTTTGAGTGCGCACTTCTAAGCGTACCGGTCGCCGTTGGCGGGTATCTTCCCGGAGCCGGCCCACCGTGCGTTTCTCTTTCTGACCGGAGATTCTCGTGCCAAAAGGGGGTCGTTAAAAGGAGTTCAGGAAAAACTAAATTTGGAAATATCACGCTATCGGGGTCACCACTGAGTGGAAGCGCCCCCAAGTTAGCACGATCCTCCCCGCAATGGGAGACAATAATGGACACTCCCGCAATGGGAATAAAGCCAAGACAGAGTGCGGGTGAGCGTAAGTGGGAGTTTATCGAAAGAATATGGCATGCAAAGAACTCTGCAACCTCCGAGAGCGCTCTGCCTGACAATCGCAAAGGCAGGCGTATTTCTAATACAAAAAACGTCATCAGAACCTACACACTATAGGGGGCACAAGTTAATTGGGATTGGGTGGCGTCGACTAACTATAGGTGTTGCTGCAGCGTGGTTGGTCCGGGCGAAAGGACGTCACTGGTCAGCCTCGTGGGTTGGGTTGGGCCTGGCAGGCCGGCTTGAGGTCATCCGGGCGGTGTTGGTTCGCTGGGGCAGCCTGTGACAAAGATGAATGCCTTCCCTGACTTGGGTGCCCTAGATCATGCACATTGCAGTTACTTAAAACCCCATATCTAACTTTTACAGTAAATCTTTCAATCAATGAAATACAACACAGGAGGAATGCACCTTGTGAGGGGTCTGGTGGTCTTCTATTGGATTTACCGGTGTTCTGACGTCTGGTATTTCAGGTCGAGGGGCTGGGCTCTGAGGGCTTGGGCCGGGTGGTACATGTTTTATTACTACGTTAGAGGCTACTATGAAGGGGGCTCTGTGTCTTGTCCCGTTGTCGGGGGTAGTGTTTGTGCGGGGTCAGACGTCTTGGGATGGTCTGGGGGATTATGGGATTTACAAGAGGGTGCTGGTAGATCAGTGGATTCAAACGTGAGTTTATTACCGTGCTGTAAATAACACAGGTGGCGGCCGGTGGCCTTGGATGCTGTGTTGGGGCCTCTGACTCTCTGAAGCGGTTCCAGCTTGGTCGGGGGAGGTGGGGGAGCACGGCACAGGCCTTAGCTTTTTTCTACTTGGCAGGCTTCGTAGGGTGGGAGGGAGAATGGCCTTGCATATATTCACAAAAGGTATTTTCCTCGTGTGTTGCCTTAATTTTGAATACAAAACTTTTATATCATTTGTCTTAATTAAACTACTATACCATACATATATACTTCGAGTTCATTAAACATTTCGTTAATATATTCAGTCTGAGTACCTTTTCGTTACCTAACATTATATTCACTACAGTGGTGAATTATTTTATGTACAATAGACGTTACATGAGGTAGTTCTAGGTTATGGCCTACAGAGATTGATACTCGCCGCTACGGGTGACTAAGAAAACATATACGAGTTCAGGTTTCTACATAAAACTGAAAGAACACTTATACATATAAAGGTTATACGTTTCGTCGACATCTTTCTCTGTGGGTATAGCAGCATTAGTCCAGACCTGGGGTGACATCATATAAACGTTACATCTTTATGGTTTATTCACAGTTTACAGGATCTGTTTAAACAGAGGTAGTTCGTTAATACCAATACTTGAGTTATTTTCTACTTTCTTCAGATAGTGATGCTTCAGCTTTTTCCCCGTCACCCCGGCCTCGCGGACCAGGTCATGCGGGGTGCAATATTACATTGTGAACGATGAAATGTTACAGTGTTGGCATCTCGGGTTTAGCTCATACCCGACTTTCTCATGGGAACGCGCTCGCAGCGGATCTACCAGGGTTACTGCGGCAGGGATACTTGGAAAGCCCTCCAAAGGTGGGGGCCGCACTGCAGCGCGCTGAACTCACGCCATCTTTGCTGGGCAAAAAGGCTTCTAGGCCTGTCTAAACGTTAGTGTGTGTGTATGATGGGTACGTGGGGGCAATGTCATCGGCGGGCAAGCCCCCCTCCACCTGGGCCCGGGTGGCATGAGGGATCGCCCGGCGAGCCATGGTCCCCATCGGGGGGAGAATAATGTAAGAGAGGGGGGGCCCTAAGGCCTGTCCTCCCCTACATTTGTGTCATCGACGCTTGGCCAATGAGGCTCCAGGCGGCTTCATTTTGAACAGGTATGGGGGTAAAATCGCGGTGAGATCGGAACATCACTGTGCTTCTGACTTCGGGAGGAAGGACAGCAAATCGCGATAAGCCCCGAGGAAGTTCATAGTAGATGGCCCCCTGGAAGGCTGGCGAGGAGCACCTGCCTTCAACTTCGGTGCACTTCGTATCCCCGAGAGCTAATGCCTTGCTTTCTGTGGCTGTTACCCCAAAAAGTCTGGATTTACAACCTGACTTGTGCTGGCGCCCCTACACTTTTTTTTTTATTTATTTTTTACATTTGTAGAGCGCACTGCAGCCCAAAGGCATCGAGGCGCTATTACATGAAAGTGTACGTAGGCAAGATTGTGATTACATAGAAAACATGAGGTACTTAGTTGGCATGCACGCCGAAGTCCAGGCAAGTGGGTCAAACAAACAGCCTAGTTTTAATGGTTTTGCGGAAGGCTACGTGAGAGTCAATCCCCCTGAGGTGCGTAGGGCGTTCCAGTGTAAGGCTGCTATAGCTGGGAAGCTGGTGCCGCCTGCGCATACTCTGCAGGTCTTAGGGCTGGAGATCAGGTGGTGTAGGCAGTTCTGGAAGGCCTAGAAGAAGTCGGCCGGGATATTCCTTGGGCGAGGTAACGAGGAGCAAGGTCATGGAGGCATTTATGGGTGAGGGAGAGGATTTTAAAGATGATTCTCTGCCTGATGGGCAGCCAGTGGACCTGCCTTCTAAGATCCGAAATGTGGTCCTTCTTGGAGAATCCTGTGGCGGCCCTAAGGGCGTTGTTTTGAGCGAGTTGGAGCTTAGTGATGTTTTTGCTCGATGTCCCACCAAGGAGAGCATTGCAATAATCTAACCTAGATCCTATCATGGCCCTGGCAATGGTGAGGCAATTTTGCGATAAGGGTCTTGCTGCATTAATCAATTTGGAATAGTATGCCGAAGACGAGGCTATGGCATTGACTTGCCTGTCCTTAGTGAGATTAGAGTCGAGATAGACTCCTAGGGTCTTGACTGATTGGGAAACCGCAATGGGTATGTTGGCGATGGTAAAGGAACAGTATTGTTTGTCGATGTTACCCAGAATGGTTGGTGACCCAATAAGTGGGAGCTCTGTCTTCTCACTATTAAGACATAGCCAATTTTCTGACTTCCAGGCTTGGATGGTGGAGTAAATGGAGTTGAGTGTGTTCCTGTCCAAATCATAGTCACCTGTAAGCGGGATCAGCACTTGGGTGTCATCAGTATAATTAGTGTATGAGATGCCCAAGGCGTCAAAGATTGAAGAGAGGCCGGGTGAACAGGTTATAGAGGGTAAGCACTAGCAGGAGCCCTGGGGCACCCCACATTTGATGTGACTAGGAGAGACGCAGGCTGAGTCAGAGAAGACTTTCATGGCCCTTTCCTGTAGGAAAGATGCACATGCATTTGGGGAGAGGTGGGCTGCTATTGAAAGATGGTGGCTTAGTGTGTTATGGTCCACAAGGTCGAATGCAGCTGATGGATCAAGGAGCAACAGGAGCGCTGGTTTGCCAGCGTCTCGAATGTCGTCCATTTGATTTTTCAGGTCGAGGAGAGCCGTTTCAGTCCCGTGTCGGGGTTTGAATCCAGACTGCCGAAGGCCCAAAACGCGGTGGTCCTCAAGGAATTTTTGGACTTGCTGGTAGGCCGCTTTGTCCAGTATTTTCAGTAGAAAGGGGACAGTGGTGATGGGCCTGTAGATCCCTGGTACTGATGGGTCAAGGGAGGGTTTTTTAGTGTTGTGTAGGTGAGTTTTTAGTTCTGCCGGTCACCCCCCAGTGGGGGCCAACCGTCCATTGCAGGGCCTTATTCTCAGCCTGTGTTTATGAATGAATGATTGATCATCCATACTGCTTCATCTGTTGGAATACATCTGAGTGTCACAAAAACAGCCACTTCATTCCCTCCTTCCTCAAAAAAGCGGTAGGGCTGCTGGAAAAGAGACTGACTTGCAGCAGCTGATGCCTTATATGCATCCCCAGGCGCCTGTCACCGGAAGTCTGGCCCTGGGGGGCGCTTCACATGGGAGGAAGAGTAGAGTTTGAACACCCACGGAAGGTGTCAGCCAGAGTGGACAGCCCACTATGTAGGCTGTCCCTCTAGCGCCCCCTGCGGGGGATGGTCAGCCTCTGTTGTGCTGGCACTCCACTACGCTAGGTATATCCTGCAAGCATTAGATGAGCATGAGGTCTGTTGGTCACCCTCCTGCGCGCAGTGTGTCATGCGAGCATGAGGTGGTAATGCAGGTGATCTCGAGTTCTGCTGGGCACCCATTATGCATATGTTTTATGCATGAGGTAATGCCCTAAAAAGTCTTCTCTGGCTCCCGCTTGCTTCGTGGAGTAAATTCAAATCCCTCTATCGTCCATAAGGCTTTCTGGGTCGGGGACCACACGATCTGCAACTCTTACTAAATATTCCATCTCTAGACCCCTGCACTCCTCTGGTACCAGTTCTTTGTGTAAAGCGTTTAGCTAAACAGAGGGCAGGAGGTCGATCTCTTTCCTCAGCTGGCTCCCTTCTTTGGAACAGTCTCCCACTCCCTCTCCGTCATGAGCAGGACTTTCTTAAATTCCGTTAAGTTCAAGTCTTTCCTCTTTACCTCCGCCAACCTCCCCCCCCTACCCCTAGCCCCCACTCTCCGCTGCTAATCTCACAGTTGCTTGTTTGGTGGTCAGGGCCCTCATGCATCCCCGGGGCCCTGACCTACCTCCCACACCGAATCCCACCCAGCTTCTGTTTATCCTGAGCACGTGCCTCGGCTCACACCTCCACCCTGGAGGCTCGCACTGGCCTTGCATTGCACTTCACGTGTTGCTCGCCCATGAGCACCACAGCACCTATCCCATTCCTCCTGCACATTCTGAACACTCTCAAGGCACTTAGGTTCGCCCCCCCCACTATATTTAATATTTTTATGTATTTCAATCGTTTGTACATACCCTTGTCTACTCCCTGTTGCCCTGTGGGCGCTTTGAAACACTATTTACTTCCTGTATAAGTGCCTAACAGTAAAACGATAAAACGCAGGTGAGCCTGGGTTAGGCTGGCCTCCCCTACGCTAGGTACATCCTGCAAGCATTGGGTGAAGCTGAGATCTGATGGTCACCTCTTCTGCTCATCTCTTGTAAGCATGAGTGATGCTGCATGTGCGCCACGTTGTTGGTGGTGTAGCCAGTGCTTTAAATGGGGGGGGGGGAGGAAAGTGCAGGTACACGCCAAGCTACGAAGACAGACATCTGGCACAGCGCTTTCGGCACCAGCCATTGCAGTGCGCCACTTGTGCACAGGTGCCTTTTAGGCACATCCTGTTTGTAGGTAATGCCAGTGAGATTTAATGATGTGCCAAGGAGCACACACTTTGGTAAAGCAGTGTATCTGGGATCCTTTCACACAAACTTCCAGTTTGCTGTTTGTGTTGACAGTTTGAATATCCATATAAAATTAGATGTTGTTTTTTCTGCATCAAATTAGCAGATATCATAGCTGTGAACTAATTGACTAATACGAAATTTCGGTAGGTAACTGGACGTTCCATCACAACTCCAATTACTTAAACATTTACACATTGGAATAGGCACTGAGTACAGGTACTCAAATGTTAAAAAATAAGTGGGTCTTGAGGGCCGGGTTGGACTGACCCATTTAAAGCAGTGGCTTTAGCAGATGTTGAGCTGGTTTCTTGCGCTCAGGTGGAGCCTCTGTTTGATGCAGAGACTTTCGTTGCGTTTATTGACTCCCTATCGTTAGTAATGAAGGGATAGATTGGATTTAATTGGCTTTATTTTTAGGGATCACAAGGCCCTCCATGTCCCCCTGTTATTTGGGAAGGTCTTAGACTAATGGAGAATGATGCCATCAGTTGCAGATGGGAATCCTGCCCTTTGGGACACATTAGACCGTATCACCTTCATGCGTCCCTGGCAGAACAAGGTGATCCTGTTTGCACAGCCTGGGGTCTAATGAAAAGAAGAGGACCTGCTGCGCAGTTTCAGCTGCTGGACCTTGTGAGTTGACTTATCTAGAGTGAATCGAATGCAGCTGGGGATCCATTCATTAATAATAATGTTTTTTTAAAACTATTAATCTAATAATAGCAACAGGCGTATATATATGTATATATGTGTGTGTATATATATATAAGATACAGCATATATAACACTAGCTTTCATTGTCACATACTAAAGGGGATGCCTAGATACAGGACCCACCCACCCTAGTGCTTAAATTCATACACATAGAAGCCTCTTGCCACATCTGGAACAGAGCTAAGTGTAATTTAGGATTCCGGGTGTTGATACATTGTTTCCAGAATTCTATCTGCTCAATGTACTCGGGATTGTGAACAAACTCCCCGAGATATTTAACACGACTTACTCTCGTCCCGCAGCATAGTGTTAAAACATGTCGAGCTGTTTCAGATTCTTTGGGTGATGAACATATTCTACAGTACCTTTCTGTTTTCACTAATCCCATTTCCGGGCCACTAGCAGCCAGAGTAGGCAGGTGTTTAAATCGCATGAGCAGAATAAATCGCCTCAATTGATCAGATGGACAGAAATTCAAATAGGGCTGCGCCTTCATGAAGGTGAAAAGTACATGCGTAAATGTATAACTTTTCAGAGTTTCCAAATGGGTGAAGTTACTCTGCCAATCCCACACTTTTAAACGTTTGTGCACACTGAGAAATAAGCGCTCATTTCCCCGACACCCATTCGGGTGACCAGCTAATTTCTTCTAACAGGGTGTTCATCTGAGTCTCTAATTTTTGCTGTCTGCCGGCCCTTGCATCCTCTTTGATGGTCATAAGAAGTTTATTTACAGGCTTGTTGTTAATTCTAATGTAGAATTCTACTCGCTTTCTCAGGACCATAGCACTAAGAGAAGTGATTCCTATTTCTAACCTGATTATAGCCACAGGGATGCACTGAGGGAGACCAAGAATCTTCCTCCAGAACTTACCCTCCACAAGCTGTAACCATCCCAAATTCATATTAATCAGGGGGTCAAGGCTGTAAATAACCATAGGTGCCAGGCATTTATTGTACAGTTGTTGTGCTGCCCATATGGAGAAACCGCTCCTATCTCGCGTGAATGTATGTTTTAATGCTGTAAGCTGAGCAGCTTTAGTCCTACGCGCCTGAATGCATAAGGAGTCATGTCCCTTGTGGTCAAACTCCACACCTAAGTATTTATACGTAAGGGTGTATTTGATTTCAATTATGCCCACCATCATGCGAGGCCTAGCCACCCTTCCTGATGTATATAATAGCAGGTTGGTTTTGTTGTGGTTAATGACCAGTTCATTGGTCTCCGCATATCGCCATAGCTGTTCAGCAGATCTTAAGATCCCACTAAAAGTGTGATCTAGGATCACAAGATCATCCGCATAGGCCAGTATCGGACAGTGGCTGGAGCCAATCTTAGGTGGACAATTGTTAATCCCCCGTAGGCATTCAGGAGCATCGGATACAAATAGATTGCACAAAGTAGGAGCCGTTACACAGCCCTGCTTTACACCTTTCTTCTGATGAATAGCTTTTGTTACAGTGCCCTGGTTGTGCCCTGGTTGTCAAGTCTCAATTGTACCGTAGTATTCGTATGTAAGAGTTCTAAATAATATAATACAGCTTCCTCAGTTTACTCCACAGTAAGGCGCGATTGACCGAGTCAAAGGCGGCCCGGAAGTCTACATATAATGCATATAACAGGGGATTTGCATGTGTCAGCGCCTTACCTCTCGGTGTATTCATTATGAACAGATTGTGGGTGGTGGAGTAACCAGTTCTAAAACCACTTTGGAATTGATCTAATATTCCCATACCGTCAACCCATTTTTGCAGTTCCTTTAAGATTAAAGCCGCAAAACCGATAATTTCCAGGTTCGGATCTGTTGCCCTTTTTGAATACTAGTATAAGGATAGCTGCCTGCCATGATGCAGGAATTTGTCCCGCAGCCGAATGTTTTCAAAAAGAATTTTAAGGAGGCCAGCCCAGAATGGGGGGTTGTTTCTCATCACCACGTTGGATAGGCTGTTCGCCCCTCGGGCACGAGATGAGTTCAGCTCCCCAATTCTGTGTTGAAGTTCTTCTGTGGAAACCACAAAGGGAGTGCAAGGGTGTTTACTGCGGTACAAGCTATTAGCCTTCCTGCTCATCCCATCATTTCGGTTTTCCAAATACGGAGTTCACTCCGCACTGCCTATCGGATTAATCACAAATGAGGTCTTATTCCCCTTGGCCTCCCCTAATATGGACCATGTTTTGTGTATTTCGACTACAAAGAGTTTTAACAGTATGCTGCCATCTTTCTAATTTCCTATGCTTAGTATGTATTTTTTTGCCAGGTTCAATAGCTGTTTTTCAACTTCCTGATTTTACTAACTATAGCAGCCTTAGAGTTAAGCCCTGGTTAGGAAAGATTTCATAATTGTATGTAATTTTTCCTCCATGTGGCAACCCCCAAACTTTTTGCTGTTTTACACCCTGATCTAGACTTTGCCAGAGAAGCGCAGCCTTCCGCCGCACTCGTCTGAGCTTTCGCTCAATTCTTATGGGGAAACTGACATGCCCTTAAGACAGTCCGTACTGGGAGACTTCGTTTCCCTTAGTCCTTTCCTCATGTTGTAGCTTTTGTGCAACATGAAACAAGAGTGCACCGTAACTTACATTACCGCGCTCTTGGGTCTCTAGTCATTCCAAAGGCCCTAGAAACTCTCGCTGGACTTATTATGAACTGTGCAAGTGTGTCACGGACGGGACTGGTGGCAGCTATCGTTTCTCTTGTGTTTTTGAACACTTTTTTGCCATGTTATCCGCGCTTACCGCCTTTGGCACAAATGAGTGGCTTGGCTCCAAAATGGCCTTGCCATGAGGTTTTGTCCTGCTCGCTGACCGTCTTGCTCCTTCACCTTCCCCCAGGTAGAGCCGACCCGGGCAGTCCTTATTTGGTCATGCACTTTCCCTCGAAACCCCAAAGCCTTCGTGGGCTTCTGCACGCGTTGTGTGTGCCTCCAGGATGTGGGCTGGGATGTCTGGTCCCAATACACATCCTGGGTGCCAGAGAGTCTGGAGTGTCCTGAATGCCTGGGACCACCGTGGTCCGTGATAGGTCCACGTATGGTGTGAGTGTTTGTGAGCAGATCTCCCATTGGGTCCTCTCCGTTTTGGCGCGAAGGGAACTTTGGATAAGAGGAGTCTGGAAACACCACTACCATGTCGATCTCCTGAGTTCACACCGAACGAGGGATAAGGAGCCAAGTATCCTGCAAAAAGAAGCTGAGTCGAGGAACCGCTGGTGACCCGCTGAAGGTTTGGCACCCTGAACTGCTGTTGTCCTGCAAGATCCCTCTGCATCTGATCGTCCTAGAAGGTCTGCGAAGGCGCTTCGACCCATTGGAATAGTGGGATCAATTATTCCCGGCACCTTCATCAAACCCTGCAAGTAAGATTTCTCTGCTTTCTCTAAAGTGTCCTTGGGCCAACCAGTGGGCTGACCAGTTTACACAGGACGCTTTGCTCTGTCACCGCTGCCGTTTCGGGGAAGCCTTTGAAACTTGGTTTACTGCTTGCTCTGCGTCCACGGCACTGTCACACCGAATTTCGTACACTTGGCATTCCCAGGTCTGAAGTGAGACGAGTGCGCCCGGACCAGAGTAAACGCGGTTGCCGTGTTGCCCTGCTGTGGTAACAACCTGTGCACGTCCGCTGCATTTGGGACACCCTTGACACTGCATCCTGCTATGCAGAATCTACACGGTGTCGAGACGTCCTGATCCTCGCAGCTGAACCTGCCAACAACCTATACTGGAGAAGTCTGGGTCTGCCTGCGTCGGGGACCGGTGAGTAGTCCATTCCCCAACCGGTGGCCCCTCGCGCAGGTGCCCGTTTCTTTTCTACCGCTGTTGCGAAATAGCTACTCTATCCCGCACTCTCACCCTGCCTCTGCCCACAAGTGGAGGCCTTGTTTGAGCAGTGGGGACTTGTTCTGCATCGCTTCATTCACCTTCCTGAACTGCCCGATATCCTTGAAGAGGCCCTCGTCTGTCCATTGGCACCAGCGCGTGCCGTTACTTTTGAGCATAAGGCTCCTCTCTTCGTAGGGCTCGGACTGCCTCCTAGTTAGGTGTATTTCAGGTGTCGAACTGGGTCCAATGATTACTTGCACTGCCTGTTTTCCTCCCCATGTAGGTGGTCTACATATTATGTGCTCCTAACTCCTTAGACCCCTCTGTCTTTTTTTTATATTGTATTGATTGTGATGTGTTGGTTTACTTTAGTAGTATTGTGATTCTTTGCTATGGTCGATGTTACAAAGGCCTTGTAATAAATGTCTATATTTTTAATATAACACCTGTCTGGAGTAATTTGTAAGTGTCCTTGCTTTGTGTGCTCATTGAGGTCTTTCCGTCACCCTCACCCCTCTTGAGACTTAGTCTTGACCGCTGCCATCGCTACCCTGATTGGTCTGGCTTGTCCAGAGGTTACCCTCTTCCAAGAAACTAGGCTGGCCTTCTGAACCTCTGCCCCTCCAGGTCCGAGTTCAGAAATCGATCTTAACCCCACCTCCCCCCTCATCTGGCCGCTCGTATATCTTTTCTGAGCTTACGTTTCCTATCTCTCCTATCTCTGATAGCACGGTCATAGATGGTATCTTTAGGCACTTTACCCATCGTTGACGGTGCTTTACATGTAGCATGTTGGCCAGTAAAGTCACCTATCCATCTCTCAATTTGTTCGGGGGACATTTGATTGAATCTATTTATTTATGCCCCACTCGCCCATAGCCTTAGTTGCTCTTTGTATATTCATCACAGACCAGGAAATTCGGTTTAACTAATGACTAACTGTTAAATCGCCCAGGTTAACTTCACCCCCTGTTGGGGGAAAAAATCCCCATACTCCTAATCAAGGGATCATGATCACTCCATTCGGTTTCCTTAACCCCCATGTCAACAACAGTAGAGGCAACCTCTGCACTGGTGTGTATATAATCCAGTCCTCCCATTACTCCAGGTAAACTTTCCGGGTCTGTCGCTTCTACATCGCCCGTTGATTATCTCAAGATCCCAGCAATCAAAGAAACAGGACCAGCAGTCTCCTTCATTATCACCAGATATATATTTCCAGAGGCTGTGCTTGCTCAGAAACGGATTACCTGTGCCCCCACCCCCCGCAGTTAATACTACAATTCAAGTCCCCAGCCACAATCACAAAATATTTCTCATTGCATAGTCTCCATTTGCCCAAAGGTTTGTGTAGGGATTCTTGGATGTGTTCTCTATACTTTGCCACATGTTGCTTTTATTAGAAGGGATACTTCCACTGCACATATGAAGTTTATTGGGATGCTTTTGCTTGCGATCGTATTCGTGATTCCAATGAGGCATCCCCCAAAAGGATGCCCTCAAACTCCTTTCTGGGCGGGGGTGTGATGTAACTATACCCATCAATGGCCATCGGGGATTGCAGCCACGTTTCTTGAAGAAAAAAGGAGGAGTGATTGTTGATGAGTGAGAGGGAGCCTTTTAGCGGTTAAAAAATGTTGATGGCCATGCGTATTCCAACTCAATATAGAGCAATCTCATGGTTGTCGTAATACCATAGGCAAAGAATCCGCCAGCCATTTCAGTGTGTTCTGAATATCACTCAGCTGAACCTTCTTTGCCGAAGGTTGAGCGGGCCTGCTGTCCTCGCTTTTAGAGGTTGTCTTTCCTTCCTTCGGGAGTGAGGGATCTTCCTTCTCCTTGGTAGCATCCATTTCCATACCGACCTGCCTAAGGCTTTTTTTGTGTGACCGGATCAGTTGGGCCGATGCCAAAACGCTACAGTGAAGGGCTGTGACATTCGGATTGCATACCCCGAGTGGTTCCACAAACGAGAAATTCTCAGAGCGAATTACCTGCATTTGAGGAATCGGATGTAGTTTAGTCAAGACCTCCGATTTTTTTTTTTTTTTTTTTTTTGTTTTTTTTTTTTAACTTTTGTTTATTGGCAGACGGCTAAGGCAGGTACAGCACATTTTACAGAGAAACAAGAATCACAATTTATAAATAAGCATTACATCCATTGCAAGCAGCTCCGATTGGGGGAGAGGGACGCATGGCGGGATCATGAGGTGCTCAGTTCTTATGATGAGTCGGGCGGACCAGTATTGGGGGCGGTGGAGCGGAGCTCCACTCCACCTCGTCTCTGCTATTTAAATAATTGCAGAATTCGGGCCACACATTTTTGGGGCAAGATGGCGCGGGCAGTGATCCAATATACTCCACTTCACATGTTTGTACCCAAGTAAGGGCTTTCAGCCACATCTCCATGGAGATCCTTCCAGCATTGTAATATAAATTTTTTTGCAGCACAAGTACTCACATTTAGGAATTTCGACATTTTTTTGGGCATTTTCTCCAACCCAAATTCCAAATAGCAAGGCCAGTGGCTCAAGGTCCACCGGGACCCAATCACCTCTGAGAGCGTTTTCGTCACATCCAGCCAAAACTTACTCGGCGCAGTACAGGACCAAAACGTGGATGTGATCTGCTTCTTCAGATTTACATTTCGGGCATGCATGAGTCAGGGTATGAGAGAATTTTGCAACTCTGAATGGTGTATAATAGTCTGTTAAGAAGTTTGTATTCCCTTTCTAGCTCCTTGGCCCAAGCTTCCCGCAGTTTTGGGGATGCTTCCTCTAGTTTGCCTAGTTGCATTTTATATAGAGAGGATATTATACCCCTTCCTCCTGCAGAATTTGATATGTATTGGAGTTCTAGTGAGTCTGGAGGTTCGTCTGGGTAGGAGGGCCACATAGCACGGACCGCCGCTCTTAGCCTGAAGTATTGTAATAGCTCGAGCGCCGAGTTGGAGTGTGCAGGCCGCCATGTTTGAGGGGTAATACATTTACCGTCAGGGAATAGATCAGTAAGTGCACGAAAGCCCAGGTTTCCCCAGTGTCGGAGGAGGTGTTGGTCGTGTGGGGGGTGGGGGGGGGGTGGGGGGAACCAGGGTATTGCCATATGGGAAGTCCTTTGTAATATGGGCAATGCTCTCGTTTTCAGTCCAGAATGCTATTCCACGCTCTGATCGTGGTGGCCACGGGGTCTGCAGGGGCATCCGTCTGGTACGTACGGTGTAGTACTAAGGTCATGATATTGTTCCCATCGCTAGCGAGTTTCTCTAATTTGACATGTGGGGGCGGATTCTGGTGTGCATACCAGTGTGTGGCGTGCTGAGCCTGTGCCGCAATCCATTACAATGTTAGGTCAGTGTCTGCGAAACCACCTTTTTCGTAGGGTAGGGTCATATGTTGCCACTTCTTACGGACGGCTCCAGAATGCCAGAGAAATTGGGCGCACGCAGAGTGGAGCCTTTTGAAATAGTGTTTCCCGGGCCACACCGGGACATTAGCAAAGATATAGAGGAGCTTGGGAACCATGATCATTTTAAGTAGGGACAGCCTGCCTGCAAGGGACAATGAGAGATTGCGCCATTTGAGCATTCTGGACTCAATGAGCTGTGCTGCGGTCTCATAATTATATACCAGCAACGAGGTTCTGGTCATTGATACTTGCACCCCGAGGTATCTGATGCCCCCTGGGGACCAACGTAGTGGGAATTCACAGGATGGTTGCTGGGTCGCTGCAGTGAGAGGGAATATTTCTGATTCAGAATAGTTGATGGTGAAGCCAGAGTATGTGCCAATTTTAGTTATGTCTCAGATGATTGGGTCTAGAAATGTAGAGGGTTTCCTCACGTATAGAAGTACATCATCAGCGTACATTGAGATGATTTCAGGTGTGTCCCGTAGACGAATACCTTTACGAGTATGTCTATTCCTAACATGATCCGCCATGGGCTCGATGGCTAGCACGAAAAGGATGGGGGGGAAAACGGACATCCCTGGCGAGTGCCCATATGTAGCACGAAGGGAGAGGAGACATTGGAGTTGACCAGCACCCTAGCCATAGGGTCTGTGTACTGCAGTTTTATGGAGATCATATTCGGTCCAATACCTATTTTCTCCAACACGGCCAACAAGTATTGCCATGAGACCATGTCAAACGCTTTTTGGGCGTCTAATGTGACTGCCACTGCGTCCACCTCTGGGCCGATTCTGGCCATGACATTGAATATACAGCGGATATTAAGTGCTGTAGATCGGCCAGGGACAAATCCATTTTGGTCTGCGCAGACCAGATGGGGCATGAATGGAAGGAACCTGGTCGCTATTATTTTAGCAAAAATCTTCGTGTCCGTGTTGATAAGCGATAAAGGCCTGTAGGAACCGCATTCATCTGGGGGTTTACCCGGTTTAGGGAGGACAGTGATCAGGACTTCTGTTAAGGAGGGAGAGTGGCTTCCCGCAATGATTCGGTCCAGACCACATATAGTACCGGAGCCAGAATGGCCACATGTTCCTGGTAGAACTCAGAAGATAGGCCGTCTGGACCAGGGGCCTGGTTCTTGGGGAGGTCTGAAGTTACCCGGACTATCTCATCTATGGTGAACGGGACATCAATTTGCTCCTTGGCGCTTTGGGAGTTGCTACTCATGGGAATGCTTTCTAGTAGGTCGTCCAGGTCATGGGCTGTGTGTTCTGGCTGGGGGGCATAGAAGGTGGCGAAAATTTCTATGATGGTTTGGTCAGACCAGTGTCGTAAGCCCTGTTCATCGAGAATGCTATCCACCCGACCTCTACCCCCCTCTGCATGCACTAGTTTAGCCAGGGTTCTCCCAGGTCTGTCTCCTTCACCGTACCTTCGGGCGGCCACGGGGCGAGCATAGTATCGCACCTCGCTTAGGGCATGAGATTCGAATAGTTCTAATTTCATTCTAATTTTCGCTAGGGTTGCCGGAGCTGGTGTAGAAGCATATTCCCGTTCCAATGCTTTAAGCTTAATTTCATCGTGGTTTAGGGCCTGCCTTATGGACTTGAGAACCCCGGCTTCCCTGGAGATGCACATCCCCCTAATATATACTTTAAATGCCTCCCAGCGGGTACCCTCAGTGGTGTCTTGTCTATTGTTATTTCAAAAAAGGCGTTTATGTCCGATAGTATCTCAGCCTTAAAGACGATGTCAGACAGCGCATCAGATTTAAAGCGCCAGGGGGGTCGGGCGGTCCGAGTCTTACCCAGTTGTATCTGTAGCAATACAGGAGAGTGATCAGAGAGCGTTCGTGGAAGGATCTTAACATCTGTCACCTTA
Organism: Ambystoma mexicanum; assembly: GCF_040938575.1. Taxonomy (NCBI): domain Eukaryota; kingdom Metazoa; phylum Chordata; class Amphibia; order Caudata; family Ambystomatidae; genus Ambystoma; species Ambystoma mexicanum. The sequence goes on from NC_090937.1 coordinate 1,654,956,807, forward strand.
CCTACCTGGCACCCTGACAGTAGAAACATGTCAATTCTGGAAGAACTGCTATGTACTGTGGAGTGAAAAGTGTAGTCTCTCTCCTGGGGGTGGAGGACTCTCCACACATCATGTAGATTTAGGGAGCCCATATGCTTAAAGGGGAGTTTGGCGGCACGGGACGTGACCCTGCGTGAGGTGGTCGTTCTATCCAGGACATTGTCGAGTATAAGGTTCAAGTCTCCCGCCCATATGATGGGGACCTCTACATATCTCGCTAGGATATCGATTACTGCATCTATGAATTCAGGGGAATCTGTGTTGGGACCATATGAGTTGGCTATCAAGCATTCTACATTATCCAGCGTGCAATGGAGGATCACGTATCTGCCGTCTGTATCAATGTGGGCTGTGTGGAGCGTGAATTTAACAGATTTGTGGATAAGAGTCAAGACCCCCCCCCCTGGATTGAGTAGAGTATTGGGTATAGAATCTGTTGGGTCCCAAGGTCTTCGCCAGGTTTGATGCTAGGAGTTTCAGAGCGTGGGTTTCTTGCAAGAGGAGCACCTTGACCCCGTGTCTTTGTGCGTATGCCGTGATCCTGCAGTACTTCGTGAAATTTGTTAATCCCCGAACGTTCCATGTCATTATTCTAATAGACATAGTGACAGTTTATGGAACATCCCAACTAAAGGATCCATCTCTGTCTCCAACCATGTGTGTCGCTGCGGCGCATGCACGCTTCCCTTCAGAACCTGTCATAACCTTCCTGCCAGGTTTCATGAAACATTCCCCAACTTCCCCACCCTCATCGCCCAGTCCGAACAAGCAGTGCGATAGCGCCCACCCCCCCCCCCCCCCCAGTGGCCAACTGCGTGCCTCCACCAACTTGGCAACGCTTGACCAGTAGCCCAACAGGGGCTCATACATGAACATTCCGCCTCAAGCGGCATTGCAGCTGCAGTGGGGGCTGCCGCTGCCATCAGACCCACAATATTAATGGATATTGAGCAAGCAAAACTTCTAAACGGCTGATGGAACATAGGTTACGGTAAAGCAAACTTATTATTCAGTAGCTAGATGAGAGCAAGTGATGCCGTAGGGCGGCATCTAACAGTGAGGCTCAGTTTCTGAGGAACGGCCAGGAAAAGGACGTTGCAAACGGGCCAAATGGGGATATATTCCTTTCCACAGGCAGTGTTCCTGAGATGTTGATGCAAGGTATTGGGCCCAAAGAGGAGCAAGGAAAGGGGAACTAGTCGGCCCACCGGGGGCCGTTTGCAGGTTTACCACGGCCTGTAGGGGTTACCACTAAGGCATGGGAGCCCAGGTCTTAGTCGTCGTCCATTGGATTCTCCGGGGGACCCACCAGTGGGATTTGTGCCTCGAACTTAACTGCCTTGTCCGGAACAGTAAAAAAGTACAGTTTGTTTCGGTGGGTGAATTTGAGGCGGGCAGGGAAGAGCATCGCGTATTCAATTTTCCTGTCTCAACATTTTTTTTACACCGCCAAACTGGCGTCGCTCCATCTGAACCCCCACTGAGAAGTCGGGGAAGATCCTAATAATTTGTGAATCTAACCTCAGCTCCCCTTTCTCTCTGGCCAGACGTAGTATGAGGTCTCTGTCCTTTGTAGCTTAGCAATTTAGCGATTATTGGCCTGGGGAAATCTCCAGGCTTAGGCCGGGGTGCCAGGGATCGGTGTGCTCTTTCGACCGTAAAGAATGGTGACATCACAGGACTACCCAGGAGGTCTTTGAGGAGTTGTTCGACCGCCAGTTCCATCCGCCCTTTTAGCGCCGATTCGGGCACCCCTACAATGCAAATGTTATTTCTTTGCGACCTCGATTCGAGGTCATCGCACTTGGCCTTGACCTGTTTCATGTCGCGGACGAGCTCCGTGACCGTGTTTTGCAGGGCGTGGACATTGTCCTCGTTATTTCCCATTCTTTGTTCCGTCTCGATGATCCTGCCCCCATGCTGATCGAGTTTGGCTCTTAAGGAGGCAAAGTTCGCATTAATGTCATCCAATTTTTCATGGAAGGCCGTTTTTGGCCATGGACTCAATCATTGCAGATAAGTCAGGCTGGGGGGGTTCCGGCAAGGCATCCGCATCATCTTGTGGTGTGGAGGAGGATGCTTGGTCCGCCCTGGGCGTCGCCTTGGCAAACTTGTCCATAGCGCCTACTTTGCTGGTTCCCCGCATCCTATTGGGCATGCTTGTAGTAGGGGGTAGCTCCCAATCTGTCGGATTTGGTGGGGCTCATATGTTAAGAGGCTCCGGGTGAAGGTGACAGTTAGCAATTGGTTGTGGTGTGTAGAGAAATGCGCCCAGTGATGCAAGTGTTTGCCCTGACTAGTTGGGGGTGGGCAGCCCATGGATGGTCAATGGCGTCAGGGGAGCTGCAGGCCACAGCTGGGCAGAACGGTCATATCCTGGTGGTCTAAGCAAGTGATTTGCAATAGCCACAGGTGCAGCAGACAGTAACAGGGGGGCCTGGAGAACTCCTGGATAGTCATTAGCGCTGTGCGTAGTGATTGGGCCCACGGAGCGTCATGCCATTGATGGAGTGGACATGGGGGGTGGGGAGGGGCACTCCAATGACAAGGTAATGTGTTTTGAGCTCCTGATATATTGGCGTTAATGCTGACCTAACAGCGCCCGCTCTGTCACAGTTCTACCAGAGCAGACTAGCAGCATATGGATATGCGGGGCCTCCAGATGCGAAGCTATTCTAGTGTTGAATCCACTTCCTGAAAGGTCGGCACGTAATAGTTCTGACAGCTGCGCCCACCCTATGGGTTTTATTTGCACCCTTCCAGCGGAGCCAGGACACCAGGAAAAACGGGCAGCCCGCACGCGGGGGAAGCCAGGAGCCGCCCTAGTTTGCTTGGTCCTCTGTGCCGGGCCCCCCAAGCAGGGGCCGGCCGCGGCGAGTGCTTCCGAGTTCTGAACCAAGCGGAGCGGCACAAGCTCCCCCTCGTGCCCGGCAAGGTGGCAGGGAACGCCAGGGCTGAGGGAGGGGAAGGGAAAGCCGCAGCCCCCGCCGCCGATAAGCTGGGGAGCACAGGGGTTCCAGTTGAGGCTACAGCGGTGATGGTAGCCCCGCAGCCTCTCCCCCTACGATGCACCTACTGTCGCCGCCCGCCCTTAGGAGGGCCCCGTGGCGGAAAGGCAGAGGCCGTCCCCTGTGGAGGCACAGACCAGCGGCGAGATCCCCCTCCCCCCCCACGCCAAGGCTACACCGCTCTTCGGTTCACAGGGAGGCAGGCCCAGCAGGCCTTTGCTGGCGGTCGGCGTTCTCGGCTGTATCTCAGGAGGCGCAGGGCCAGCAGCAGCGTTTTTTTTTAAAGATTGTGCCCCGTGTAGAGGGGGCAGTCAGGCTTCGTTTTGGAGTGCACAGGTGGCCGGATTGCTCCGTTTATTGCAGATTGCAGATTGTAGCTTGTGGGTCCTGGAGCTTACGAGCTAGGCGGCCATCTTGCTGGCCGCTCAAAAGCGCCCCCTCAAGACCTCCGATCTTGTCAACCACTTATCCCTTTTCTTCTGGTTCAAATTTTTGATGATACAAATTTTACTTGCTTTAACATCGTCTGGCACCTTGGTCTTGGTGCTCCTCCTCCACAGGTTTCTCTCTCCTACAGGATGTTGAACATTTTGGGGATTCGCCTATTGTACTAACTGAGAGGTTTGAATTTACATCTTCCGAGTTTATGCTTGTGGAATCGTGGGTTGCATCAGGAATTACCCAATTGGTTAATGTCCCGTGACTTTCTTTGCACGCTTTCTTGTTCTCCGGCCTCTTGTTTTTTTTTTTGTGATCTAATCGCGGGGACATTTGTGGCAGGTAAGGGGGAGGTGATTTAAATCACTGCATTTTTAGCTGCTTCCCGTTTCTGCAGGCGGCGCTGTTTTTTAGTCAAAGGTGGTTTCACAAGGATCTCCTCGGGGTCAGCCGAGTGGCCCTTTTCCACCTCTGCCATAATTTCCTGAGCCCCCTGCGGAGCTGCTGTTTTGATGGGCTCCTGATCTGAAACTCCCTTGGGATTGGACAGCCCAAGCTGTATGATGGAGTTTGTATGTATCCTCCCGCATAGCGTTAGCAGCATTTTTAGTGCAAATTGCACTGGTGCCATAGATGCCTGCATCTCCATTATAGCAGTGTTTACGGGTTCCCCTTCCCCACTTCCTTCCCCTTTCGTGTGCCCCAGATCTTCCCATAGTTGGTATCACTGGTGAAATCGAAGTAGGGAGAATGGGGTGCACCCCTGACAGATTCGATGTAGAATTGCCTGTTTGTTTGGGACTTGGCATCTCAATTGCTGCTTGGAGTTCATTATGAGCAGCTTTCAGGACCTGCGCTTCTACTATTATTGAACTTCTTTTTACTGGCGTAATTGGTCTGCTGTTAACTGCCATCGATTTTTGTATAGAGGAGCATAGATCCAGAAGTGAGTTATAGTCAATATCGTTGTAATTTGTATAGTCTTAGATTTCACTACTATTATGTGTAGAAGAGACCGCCCCTCCTTCCGCTACCATTTTGTCCACTGGAGGGGCCTCTTTAGGAATAACTTTGGAGAACATAGCTGGGATGGTCCCTTTATCCCGCTCGCCTCCCGCCACATTTTCAGCATTGTCCGTTGGGGACTTTGAGGACTGTTGAGTTATTTTTCCAGTGTTCCCTTTATGTAGATTATACCCAGATTTTATGGGTTTGCCTTTCTGCATATTAATTGGCGGACTCCCAATTCTCACTATTGAGGAGAACCTTGATCAGTGATTAAGAAAATCAAAAGAATAACAATTGCACTTCATCCCCACTACAATGCCAGCTAAGTGGGGGGGAGGAGGGAAGGGAGTTTATCCCATAAACCACACTGCACCGTAGTAAGGAGCAGTACGGTTGATAACAGGATATGGGAGAGAGTTGTCTACTCAGAAGAGGTTTACACCTGCCTTGGCCTCGATATATCCCCTCTATTCATCCGCTCCCTTCCCCTTCCTTCAAGTATACCTAGGCAGCCCAACCTAAATCTGAGCTGAGATTGAATTCAATCCACAGGCAACAAGGGGGGGGGGGGCTCTGTGCAGTGAGCAAAGGTGGAAGGCGGGTTTGGGGGGCAGGCAGGCAGACAAACACACCACTGATTAATTTACCATGGGCTGCAAGCCCTTTATCTCTTCCACTTGCCTGCATTTTTCTCTCTGTTCCCCGTGGTCCGGACTGCTCGCGTAATGCAGCTTCTCTGCTGCACCTCGTATTCCTCACTGGCGGCTCTCCCGGCCCTGGAGCTCCGGTCGTATCTCGCTTCGAGAGACCAGCAGCACCCGGCCACGGCAGCAGTTCTTCTCACAGCTGCCGAGTCCCGTGGGACTCGTAGGATTAATACCCCGTGGACCGAGTATCGAGCAGGATCCTAGGAGCAGCACAACAGTGCAACGACTCGTGGAGCGACCATCGGCAGCTAGCGGAAGGGACCCAACGGCTGCCTGAAGACCGTCAAGCCGCACCAGTACTCACTGATTCTTTGCAACTCACACTACTGGCTGCTTCCGACAGTCAGCCCTCCATTCATCCATCCTTCCCTTCCTCTGATCAGCAATGAGGCAATCAGCACCTCTTCAGTCGCCACCCTCCTGCGTTGGATTTCCAGCTTCAAAGTTCTCCAGAACCCCACCACCTCTCTACGCTGACCACTTAGCCACCCTGGCAACTAAAATCTGCATTTTCAAACTTGTACCACTTCCTAGAGCCTCCACCCCCCCCCCCCCAAGGGACTATGAAGATATTCTTAAGCTACCCCATCCTCCCCAACCCTCTGTCATAAAAGCAGTGGAGACATGGCTACATTCCTGGAGCTTTACGCACTTGTTCCCTATACCAAGGTTCTGCAACCTTTAGCTCTCCAGATATTTTGGACTACAACACCCATCAGCCCTAGCCAGGATAGTGACTGGTGATAACTCATGGGAAATGTAGTGCCGCACATCTGGAGAACAAGCTACAGGTTGCATATCCCTGCCCACGAGCCCACCCGACAGCCGATTACTACTTCAGGTCTGTGACACCCGATCATTCCTCACGTGACGGAAGTGCACTGAATGGCGTTGCAGCATTGGGCCAGCGTGGGAGGTGTGCACACCTGCTGAAGGTGGCCCGGGCGGCGGAAATCGCTGCAGGGTTTAGGACCAGTTCTCAAGGTACTGGACCTTATTGCATGGGGTAATGGGGTATGAGGGTTACCTGGACCAAATGCAATACAACAAATCTGAACCTTGTTTGTATGGGAGAAACACTTGTGTACAGGCGTGTTATAAATGGCACATCATATCCTATTTCATGGGCAGTTTACCCCTGGCAGCCTTGAGGAATAAATGGAACCATAATGTAATTTCGTCATGTCCATTTTGCTTGGATGCGACTGAAGATATGGTACGTTTTGGTCCTGCTGGGCCCATACTATGACGATATTAGGCAAAGCTCTCAAGCCTCTCCTGATCGACTGTGGAAAATGTACGGTGCCAGAGGCCCTGTTCTTGTGCTTAGCAGCTAAAGACAAGGCAGTAACATTTGCTATGGGACTGCTCATACCTGCCTAACCTCCGGAATTTTTCCAGAGACTCCGGAATTTTAGGCATTTCTCTGGGTCTCTGGAAAAGACCCTGCAATCTCAGGAATTTTGTCGGCTTTCCTGGTCTCGTCATATTCTCCACCTGCCGCCGGTAGCCAATCGGGTGGAGAATATGACGGGACCCCAAACGGCACGAAATGTTCCTACCCACTTTGCCTCAATGCGACCGCCGTAATAATGCTGCTAATCCATGTAATTGAATTGCAAGCAGCCTTATTTCGGCTGCGGCGCCGCCTTAATTTAGCTTACTAGCATTGAACGAATGAATTATTTTCAGTGCTATTGTAAGCAAAATGAAGGCAGAGAAAATGTTTCTAATGACAACAACCGAGTTTACCTTTTTGACAGGTGGCCGGGGTGTGTGGGCCGAGCCATGTGCAAATGGGCGGATTCTCGTGTGGCTGTAGGTGGGGCATTTTCAAATGTAGGCAGGTATGGGACTGGTACTGTTGAGGGCCCGGAGAAGAGCTAAATGTACTACCTAGCCAATATGTATTTGAACTTATTTGACAAAATTCACTTCCTGGTTCAAAAATAGACAACGTGTAAAAGAGGACATACTGTTTGAAACCGATTGGCCTCCGCTGTGGAATATAGATTCTTTGATAGTCTAGTAACTGGCAGAAGCGATTGCACGTAAGATGCCTATATGACTTAAAACTCTTTAGATTTGCTTTTTTTGCACCGGTTTGTGTTTTTGCTGTTTAGCACTGGATTTCTATCGATGTTGATGCACTTGGTGTTATTATTGATATGTATTGTATCTGTTGACTTTTATGGCATTTTGTACCGAAATAATAAAGTATGAACGAATGAGATTTGCAAGTAACCAGGCGAGGAAACGGCAGACTTCAGACCACTCACTCGTGGGTAGGGTAAGATGTTGACAGTGGGAGGAGCCATTCCTTGAAGAGGAGGGTCTTGAGTTCCTTGCTGAACTGTAGAAGTGAGGGGGCGAAGCGGATGTTGATGGGGGAGGAGGTTTCAGATTCTTGGGGCATAGACCGCAAAGCCCTTCAGTTTTTTTCCTTCCTGCACTGGATTTACTCCTGGTGGATCGTGGGACTCCGAAGATGCTGAGTTTTAGTGAGTTAGTTTGGGGACTTCAGGATGACAGCCTTGTCGATGATGCAGTGGGAGCCAGTACAGCTCGGTGATGGTCGGTGTGATGTGGTCGCATTTGCGGAGTCCTATGTGTCGTGTTGCAGCATGCAGGACACATCTCAGTAGAGCCAGGGTAGTTGCTGGAAGACCTTCCGAAAGGGCATGGTCACTTTCCAGGTGGAGGGGCCCACGGCTTGGACAGCAGATCTAGACGACCGGCTTGATTTCTCCTAGGACAGAAAGCTGGTACCAAGTAGTTTCTTCCTTGCTATGCACTATTTGAAGGAGAGGGGTGTCTCTTGATGTCAAGCCTGAAGGATTTGATGCAGGTGGTCGGCTGTGGTGTCAAGCCCCCGGGGTGCATAGCAGAAAGCCAGATCTGTGTGTTCAGTGGTGTTGGTCAGCAGTAGGAAAGTTGCACCATCTTCCCACACACATTAGCAATAAAGGCATCACACCCCATCTTTGTACATAGCAACCGCGCCTCCATGTTCATCATATGGCGGAAATAAACATCCGTCCCCCCAACCTCTTACGCATAAAATAATGTCCATGTAGTGAGATTATGCTTCAGCATTTCCTTCTCGCAGTGATCCATAAGGCAGCCTTTTCTGATCCTGTTGGTCTGTGGAAACCTCCATGCAGCAAGTTTCTTTGTATTGCAGATGGTCTCCCCTGGGTTTTCCCTCCTAACCCTAGCACAGGCATCCCTAAATACCATGGTGGTGACTAGAAAGCGGTTACCCCACTATCTACAGGTCCTCGGGCCATCTGGCCCCAATCCACATTCCAGCCAGGAATGTGAATTGCATCTCTGTTGCTGGGTGGCTGCGAGCCTGCTGGCTAACTGTTCGTTTGAAAGGTGGTCACCCTCCTATTGCAGAGCTGGCGTTGCTCTCATCTTGGATTGGGATTGGAAAGATTTTGGGTCCCTTCTGGATTTACCCATTTGAACGAAGATTCTGAAGAATGATGTAACCCGAAGGAATGCTGGAGGACTGCAATTCTGTATGCTACTTAAAAAGAACAAGCATTGTCCAACCTACCCACTGCGGAACCGATGGACCATCTTCCAGTGACAAAGGAATATCTTCAGTGTTGATATGATTGTTTATTTATATAGCCCCTATACAAAATGTTCGCTTCAAGGGAGGGAACAGGGGAAAATACGATGGCATTCTTACAGGCCATGAACAATAAGAATGTGAAATTAACGATCGTACTCAGTCTGGTGACATTTCAGATAGTGCAAGAGCGGAGAGTGGGAAGCAAATGGAAACAGACGGGCGACTACCGTACTAGGCCTGATGACATGTCTCGTAGAGCCAGAGATTAAAAAAGGTGAGGGAGAGGGGTGCAGAAAGGGGGAGGAGGAACAAAACAAGTGACTAAGTACTAGGGCCGACAACATTTCAGATGGTGCTGGAGGGCGAGGGGTGGACACAAGTAGGGGAGGTGGAGGAGAGCAACAAGGTTGCTTTCGTACTTGGTCGAGGACAATTTTAAGTGCATAGAAGAAAGTAAGGGGTGGGGATGGAGAAAGGGAGAGGAGGAGAGACCAGAGTGAGCGGTGAAAAGTGGAGACGCAGGGGAGAGTGAATACAATTGCAGATGTCAGTAGTAACACATAATGTTGCGAGAGAACAGCAAATGCAAGCCAGGATTCAAGATGAAAATGGGAACCGCATGATTCAGGGCCACCATGAGTACACGATGCAGGGGAAGTTGAGCATGAGAGTTGAGAGAAGGTGACGCTCCGTGAGTAAATGCAGTCCATAAAAGTCAAATCCAAGCATTGGCAAAAGGTGTTTGAAACCAGAAGGTATCAGGACAGACTCCTGCAGAGGTAGGATGTGTTAGGGTGTGGGGGTAGAGGAGAGGATTGGAGGGGGAGAAGGGAAGCTGGGTAGAAGAATCGAGCAAAACTGGCAACTCCTGTATGCAAGAAGGAGGGGGGGCGGCTGGCTTGTGGGGACAGGAGTAACGCCTGTTGGTGCATGCTTACCTGCTGTATGGGCAGGGGTTCGGGCCCGGGGTTCTCCTGGTCCGAACAGGAATTGCCCTTTGCTTCGGACGCCCAGGTGAGAGACACCCTTGAAGTAAGAGTTAAGAGCAGGAAGGAAGAGGCAGGGTTAAGGTGGGCGGTTCTTAGGCCAGGTGACCCAGATTCACTTGCACCTGCTCCCCATCTGCAAAGGAAAAGAGTCTGGAGGGCTGCTTAAGTAGGGGAAAAGAGCAGCAACCAGGAAGGCACCAGGTGTGCAGGGCTTGGCCCAAAAGGGCAGCAGCCAGGAAGACCCCAGGAAAGTTTTCTTTACTGCAACTTTACCTCCGCTTGTATGGACCCCCTAACTTATTGCTTTGCATTTTTGAATCTGACCTGCTCTTTTTGCAGTGCAGTGAAGCCTGCGGTACTGGGAAACCTTGTTGTCGATAGTCTTGTTAATTTGTTGCCACTTTCGTTACTTTATTTTGTCATGGTAAATGCGTCTTACACTGCAGTACAATGGGGTACACTTTGTGTTTGCCCTAGACTAACACTCGGAGGATTTTTGGTTACTCTAGGTGTGCCTAATGGACAAACTGTTGGCAGCAAGTATTTTGTTTTGGCCTTACTGCGTTTGGCTACCTGCTGTGGCTAGTGTCCAAACCTGGCTGTGGCACGTGGATTTTCATTTCCCCGTGGTCATCTTTTGTTTAACCCTTCTTCTTCCTGACCTGTGCGGACAGGAAGATCCTTATATGGACTTCCAGTGCCCGAGGAAAGCTGAGGCTTTTTACGGGCTTCTGCAAGGCCGTGTGTATGCTGCCAGGAAGTGGGTAGGCAGTGTCTGGACCCAATCCACAAACTGATTTGTGTCTGAATGGTATGCATGAGCTGTGCCACCAGTAGTCCCATTGGACAACTGCTGGGGGTGTGTCGAGGCATAAAATGAGCGGCATCACATTGCTATTAGCGAGGCAATGTATTTGAGTTGCTCGTTACATTGTGAAGTAACTGCAGCATGAATTGAAGGCATTAAGCTGGGCTGAAATACCGGGGGCTGCTCGGAAGGGAAGACGAGACTGAAACTGCGTGCAAGCGAGGTGGCACGTATGGAGGCCGGGTCGCTGCAACAATGTAACAAGCCTGGGGCCTTATCACACATGCGCCTTGGCAGAGAGAGGAAGAGTAGGACACAAGCTGACGCATTTTCATCATTTTCCACTCATGCAGCGGCACAGTGCGATTAGAAGTTGCTGGGAGTTGCTGAAGGTGGGTGAAGTGCTTGCCTTGATGGGCCCCCCTCCCCGCACGCTCCCTGCGTGTCATATTGCATGCTGGTCTAGCCGGGTATGGCCCATTTGTTTGATGTGGGGGGTTCAGTGCGGGTGGCTATCACCTCTGGCTTTGCAGTGGATGGCACTTTTGTTTGCTTAGCTCGTGGGCCCCACTTTGATTTGGTTGGGTATGGGGAAGGCCAGGCGTGGGAGTGGCGTATTACGTTCTAGCCGTGCTTGTGATGGCCTTTACGGGCGGGGGGGGGGGGTCTGGGGGCTGGTTTGTTTATTTTAGGATAAGTGCTTTATTCATATGTTGCACGCGACCCTACCAAAAAAAATATGGTTTGAAAGTGGATTGCTACTGGATAGCGCTAAATATGTCCTGGCCTTTGTCCCCCATGCTAGGGAGGAGGTCTATGTGTTGTCCTAGACAGAATTTGTACTCCTCCGAGTGTGTGAGCCTTGTTCGCATTGAAGAAACACCGGTAAAACCATTGTCGCATGAAATAAAGTTGCACCCCTTTTAAATCTCACCATTTGCTGTAATTGAATGTGGTAATGCATGCATTTAGGTTTTTGCACACATGATTGCGTCTGAGTGACACACATTCATGGCTTTAAGTTTGTATTGTGGGCCTTTTAGTCCTAGATCTCTCCATTATAAACACAGGACTACAAGTCCCAGAATGCAGCTGAAAGTAGAACTGGATGAGTGGTGTCTCTTGATTGGCGTCTCTTGATTGGCTGTGCGAGTGAGCGTTTCCTGGTCATAGGATTAATACGGGGTTCTGCAATTCTAGCCCAGCAGCTCGGCCTTGTTTCCAGGTAAGGCCGATATGGCGTGAGAATGGGAATGGCAAGGGGGGGGCTTGTGGGTGCTGGTCGGCTACTGTCTCATCCCAAGTGAACTCGTGTTAGGGGTCATTAGATTGCAAGTTAAGACTGCACTGCACACACAGACACTATTCCAAACACTTGCACACAGATTGGGACCCACTCCCCCGCCACCCCAAGTAGTGCTTGTTTGGAGTCGGGAAAGAAGCATTGTCGGCCAATACATTTACATGTGGAGAAATTAAAGGCGGGTTGTAAGAGACCACGCGAACCACACTGATGGCTAAATGAGCTGCCTCTGCAGTCCCATCTACTGCACATCAATCGCTAAGATGTAATAAAATGTTTTTTCCAGCATTAGCTGACTTTTGGCGTGCCCCCATTCCCCACCCCCATGGGGTGGTGGGGTGCCCCCATAGAGCTCATTTCGTTTTTATCGGATATAAAGGCAAGTGCCTCAGAGGAAATCGAGATCTGGAGGGAGTGGCTGATTTCATTTACGGACAACAGCCCCCATGCCTGTGGCGAGATCTGGAGGGGGTGGACAGCTCCCCCCATGCCTGTGGCGAGATCTGGAGGGGGTGGACAGCAGCCCCCATGCCTGTGGCGGGTTTCATTTACGGACGGCTGCCCCCATGCCTGTGGCGCGTCACTTTTTTTCTTGTTACTTGGCATAGTTCGCACTTGGTTTTCCGACGGTTATATGTGCCTGAGTCTTGTTTTTATCAATAAGCCTTTCGGTCAACTTCATTAGTAGCATCACAAAAAGATAAGCACACACTGACCAGATCAATGAAGCACATTGGGCTGTTTGCACACACACGAACTATTTTATAGAAACTGGAATCATGCGCCTGTTCCCTAGTCCACTATACATGGGATAGTGTTGTCCTCACTATTAAATTGCTTTCAATTTTTTTTTTTTTTTTAAACTTTGGTTTAATTTGCATTTTCTTAATATAACAAACAGGTTCATTGTGAATCCAAATTTAACACTCCCTTGAACCCAACCCTGTCCTGCCCCCACCCCCACCCCCACTAAATTGTTCAATCAAAACTTTAACCGTGGGAGCTTTCATATGACCACTTCTTCTCGGTGCCTGGGAGCTGAACTATATGTTCGCATTTGTGTGGCTGTATTTCGTCTGCTGTCCCCCGGGCCATGGGTCTCACAGTTCACCTTGGATACCACTGGTTTCAGTTCCCGATCTTCCCACCCCTGAGTGTCCACGTGGTATCAATGGGCGTCCCAACCCCATGCCTGATGGACACTGTACCACTTCGCTTGGAAAGTGCCAGACTTATTATTGACCAATCCGCTTTAGAGGGGGTCTCCGGGCTCTCCATCTCTGCGCCAGGGCCACCCTACCCGCCCGTAACCTTGTTTCCCACATTCTTGGGTACCTGTACATTTGCGCCTCCTCCGGGGGGAGGCCCAACAGCATCGTTAACAGATTTTGTGGGAGTAGTTCTTCGGTGACCTCCGCAATCCACCCCCTTACATTCTCCCAAAACTTCTGAACCCTTGGGCAGTACCACCACATGTGGCCCCTCGTTCCCACCTGGCCGCATCCCCTTGGGCATCTAGGTGACACCCCTAGGAACATCTTTGACAGTTTCACTGGGTCCCTATGCCACCCTTGCAGGATCTTGAAATTGTGCTCCATGTCTGACGTAAATAGGTTCCCATGGAATGCAATTTTGAATATCCTGGACCATGCGTGTTCTGAAAGGGCTTCCCCGGCCAGGTAATTCCAAAACCTGCGAAATCCCCTCCTCCCCTCTAAGTTCTCGGTATTCAGTATTTTGTACATCTTGGACAATGCCCCCTGTCTTGTCGCCGTGTCCAATTATTTCTCAAAGGGGGTCAGCTGTCTCTGCAGGTTCTGGCCCCATGACTGGTCGCAGTGAATGCCCTTTAGGCGCAGATATTCAAAAACTGAGTGACCCCCGCCCAAGAGCCCCACTCATTTCCTTGTATTCGAGGAATTCGCCCTCTTTGAACATTTGCCCTGCCCATTCCATCCCCATGTCCGACCAGGACTGAGCATTCTTGAATCCCCTGCCACCGAGACTGAGTGGGTGACCCCCAGAGTGAGGACATCGGGGAGGGCCATGAGGTGAGGTGTGCGGTCTGGGGCCCCTCTTTCCAGATTGACCAGAGTACCCCCAAGGTTGGATGGGCTTTCAGTCTGTTCGGGATGTACCTGCGCGGCATCCACAGAAGGTCACATACTTTTAGAGTGTGGGCATCCATGTCTTCTAGGTAGGACCAGTAGGTACCCATCCCCTCTTTCATGTGTTCCAGTAGCACACGCAACTGGGCGGCCTGCTAATAGAGAAGGAAGTCCGGTAGCCAGAAACCCCCTCTTCCCTGGTTAGAGTGGTTCTCCCTATCCTTGGGGTCTTCCCCTGCCATATGAACCCTCATACTGCCCTCTGTAGATCTCGAAGGTTTGGTCGGGAACCCCAGCCGGGAGAGCCGTGAAAAGGTACAGCAGTCTCGGCAGGATATTAATTTTGACCGCAGTCATACGACCATACCAGGACAGGATCATCCCACCCCATCTCCTGAGGTCTGATGCAATCCTTGCCATTGCGGGACCGTAGTTAGTTGGGGCCAGCTTTGAAAGGTCTCTGGTGAGGAGAACACCCAAGTATCGAATGGAGTCTTTCCCCACTACAATCCCCTTGTACCTGTCCAAGGGGTCCAGCCTCGGGTCCCGGACCCTCATTGGGAGTAGCACTGACTTTGACGTGTTTATTTTTAGCCCAGAGAACTGCCCAAAGGCTGTCATCAAAGACAGGAGAGGGAGGAGCGAGGAGCCGGGCTCCACCAAGTATGCCAGGGTGTCATCAGCGAACAGGGAGAGCTTAAACTCTACTTCACCTCTTTTAATCCCCTTGATGTCAGGGTGGGCTCTCACTGCTATGGCTAGGGGTTCCATCGTTGGGACATATATCAAAGGGGAGAGTGGGCCTCCCTGCCTTGACCCCTGCGAGAGGGGGGAATGGTTCCGACAACTCTCCGTTCACTTGTACCCTTGCCGATTGAGCTCTGTATAATGCTGACGCCCAGTTCCTTATGTGTACCCCAAAGCCCATTTTTTGGAGGAGGAGTTCCATATATCTCCACTCGACCCTGTCAAAAGCTTTCTCAGAGTCTAGAGAAAGCAGGCTTGCTTCGAGGTCTGACTCTTGGGCATATTGGATCAGATATATCGTCTTTCTGATATTGTCCGAGCCTTGCCTACCCCCTATAAATCGCACTTGATCCCCATGGATCAGCCTTGGCATTATCCCTTCCATTCGCCTCCCCACCACCTTGGCCAGGATCTTAACGTCTAAATTAAGAAGTGATATCGAGCGGTAGGAGGAGAATTCCGTCGGTTATTTACCCTCTTGGGCAGTACCACTATGATGGCCCTCATCATGGTTTCTGGTAGGATTCCCCCCTCTAACACTGCATTAAACACCCTCACCAGGTGTGGTGCAAGGGTGGACCGAAACCTCTTATAAAAGTACACTGAGAATCCATCCTCTCCAGGAGACGACCCCACCTTCATCCCACTCAATGAAGGTGCTCAACCTCCTCTTCTGTCACTGGTCCCTCCAGAGCTTCTGCCATTTCCCCTGTCAAGGCCGGAATCTGGATGTAGTTTAGGAACCCCTCAATCTGGGCGTCGTCCCCGTCATATTGTGACGAGTATAATTGTTCATAGGCCGCTCCTATGTTTGTAGTGTCATAACCCATCGACCCCCGTTCATTCTTCTCCTCCTTCACCATCCTACTTCTCTGGACTTCCCTCAGCTTCCAGGCTAGAATTCTATCTGCTCTATCCCCCTTCTCGTAATATTTTTGTTTCACCAGCTGCAGACTCCTCTGTCTTGTGCAACAGGTCTTTCAACTGGAGTTTGTAATCTTCCAAGGAGGCCATCTGCTCTCTCTAGGGCAGGGGTCTGCAACCTTTGGCTCCTAGATGTTTGGACTACCATTCCCATCCGGCCTGTACAGCATAGTCAATGTCAGGAGATCATGGGAGTTGTAGTCCGAAAAATCTGGAGAGCCACAGGTTGCAGACCCCTGCGGGGGCTCCTCTGAGGGACCTCCCGGCTGGAGTTGGGCTGTCTTTTCTCTCAGACCTCTTCTGGGCTTCCCTCTGCCTTTTTTTCAGGGCTCCCATCTTAATGAGGACTCCTCGCATGGTCGCCTTGAAGGCGTCCCACAGTGTGTGCCCACCTCGCCAGTATCATTTTGTTCAAAATATTCTGTTATGGCTTCTAACACCTCCTGCGCCAGGACTTCATCTTTCAACTAGGAGTAATTACATTTCCAGCGCCCTCTGCGGTCACCCTGCCACCCCCCCGCTATAGTGACACCAACCAAGTCATGGTCGGACCAGGGGACTGTGTCGGCCCTATGGCCCTAAACATATGGACGTAGGGGCTCATCGACTAGGATGTAGTCTATTCGGGAGTATGATGCATGGATTGCGGAGTAGTATGTGAATGAGGGGACTCCGGTCCTGGGGTTCGGGGTTGTCTACCAGGCCCAGTTCTGCGTTGACCTTCTCAAAGTTTGTGCCGTGGCTTCGTCCGATTGGGGCCAGTGGCCGGGTCCAAGACCATATTGAAATCCCCCCCCCCCCCCCACCATCATACCGGGAACAAAAAGTTTCAGCCTGTCCCTCATTTCCTCCCAGAATTGCGCCTGGCCCTCGTTCGGGCAATACACCACCACGAGGGTCAGAGGGGAGCCCTGCAATGAGCCCTTCACCAACAGATATCGGCCCTCCGGGTCCTTCAACATGGCCTCCTTTTCAAAACCGATGTCCCTTGCCAACAATATGGCCACCCCCCTCTTTTTAGTCTTGTGCGATGCACTAAACACCTCACCGATTTTTTTTTTTATTTATTTGTAATTTATTTTTTTAAATTAATTTCTTTCTTCTCCCCCCACCATCCAACCCCGTTCCCACACCCCCGCATTTTTGGTTCCTTCCCCCGGGCCCAGTGTGTCTCTTGAAGAAAGAGCGGGTCAAGTTTGGCCCTTCCAAAATCCCTACAAACCAAGGACCTCTTGGTTGGGGTATTCAAACCCAGCACATTAAGAGAGCACACTCCCAGGGCAGACAGGTTTTCAGCCATTGTCTAGAACTGCTTGTCTCTCGGTCAGCTTCCACACGGCACTGCTCCCTCCCAGATCCGATTGATTTATACTCTGCCCCTGTTACACCTTTCCCTCCCCCCCCCAGGAGGGCCTTAAACTTTTCCCCAACTGCCCCCTGAGCCCCATTTCAAATATAACAACCCCAACTTTCCACATACCCCCAACCCCCCACCGCAGCATCTAGCCGAGTAGTTCCAACATTGCTAGTAATTGGCCGGATCACCAGCCTGCCGCCTTCTGCTAGGCTGTTGTCTGAATTTGTACCTCTTTGAGCCCCCTCACCCCACTTAATCGCACTCCCATAGGCCCACATATACTTGCTGTTCAAGGGGACCCTGTGCGTTGTTGGGCTCTGCGATCTTTAGTTCCTACTCGCCTTCGTGCCTGGCTGGCCCACTCATCTTCAATCAGGGTCTTTGCGCTCAATTTTTTTACAATTTATTGTATTTCCTTGAGCTTGTTTTCTTTCTCCTGTCTCCCTGTGGCCTGTGGCCGCCAGCACCTTCCGCGGCCATCCCCGTGGGTTCCCTCCGGGGGTTCGGCTCCGTCACGTATTCTCTGATGGCTTCCCTAATGTCGTCCTCCGTGACCAGGGTCGTCTGCTCGCCCATGTAGAAGGGGTAGCCCCATCTATAGCGCACTCCCTTCTCCTTAAGCAGCTGCATTAGGGGGCGGCACATTCTGCGTTTGGCCAGTGTGTATGAAGAGAGATCCTGGAAGATGGACACCTTTATTGTATGTGATCCCCGCGCCTTTCTAGCCTCTACTAACACCTTTGCCTTTTCCGTGAAGTAATGGAACCGGACCAAGACGGACTGGGGGCCCCCCGCTCTGTGTACACTATCGAACGTTGGTTCTGTTGTCATCTCATCCGCGAACAGGAGGGTAATGATTTCTCTCACCACCCTGGCCAGGTCTCTCTCCTTTTCTCAGTCTGTCTCCGGAACCCCAAAGAATCGGAGGTTGTTGCTCCGTTCCCTATTTTCCAAATCATCCATTTGCCTGGCCCTTTCCTCATCCCTCTTCTCCAAGGCTGATAGTCTCAAGTCCGTTTGCATCTCTTCGGTTGCAGATGACTGGTTAGTTTCCAGCTGCAACAGTCGATCCTCAACCTTGTCCACCCTTTGGTCAATTTTTTTTTGGGCGATGTCCAAACGCATGTCCCTGATTTCCTGCAGGACTGAGGCAAAACCCTTTTCCATTGCTGTGGTGGACAGGGACAGGGCCTCCGACTGGGCCATCCAACTCTCTTGTTCCACGTCGCAGTTTTCGCACCTTCCCTCCTGGTATCGGTATTCCTGTAGGGTTTTATGCCAGCTCATCTTGCCACTCCCTGCGTCCTCCATGGGCTCTGTCGCTGGGGTTGGCTCCCCTTCCCTGCTAAACTTGTCTGCCTCAGAAGGAGTGTCCCAGGGCGGGCCCCACCAATCCCGGGTGGGGGCCACACACCCTGATTGCTCCGGCGGGCACACGCAGCCCCAGTGCTCTGTGACGTTCCACGTCCCCCCCAGGCCGCTCTACTCGCGCGTGGCTCCCCTCTCAAGGCGATGGGTCGCGTATTCCGTCCCCCGGGGGTCTGCAGACTCTGCTCTTTCGACCCGGGGGGGGGGGCCCTCTCGGCTTTCAATTTCTAGTGCATTTTTATGCAGTATAAACATCACTCCTTTGCCGAATGGAAGATACTGGACATTCTGGTCCTACTCTTGGCGGCCCACATGCAGGATGTGGGGGGCGGGGACTGCACCCCTTTACTGCATTCATCTGTGCATTGAGCCTCTCTGGGTTGGATGGTCGTGGCTAAGTGGACTAATGCACCCACTATATGATCTGTGAGAATTTATGGCCATAGGTTGAAATCCGTTGGGTCCAATTTGCCCATCATCCTTCCTAGGTTGATCAAATAAGTCCCATGAGTTGGCTAACACACATCCAATTCTGCTCCCAAGACCTATCCGGGTCATAGTGAATGTGAACTTTTACTTTTGCTACCACCATAGAAATGAGTGAGACTACTGCTGTTTAGTCTGATGTTCTCAGGGACAGGATTGATCATGATGATAGCGTGGCACATCATTGAGGAGCTGAATGCTGCAGGCTACTCTGGTGCTTTTGTCACAGTGAAGGAGCAGCATCTTCCCCCACTTCTTTATGACTTGCATAATCTTGGGTGGCGTAGGCCCCTGGCGCAGGTGGCTTCCTTTCATATCGAGGGACGAGTTCTCTGGTGGTGTGCGAGTTTGTGTGCAGCAGCACACCTGATGGGTACACTAGAGTCGCAGACTTTAGAAGCCAGTGCTCTAGCCTCCATGTTTGTGGCAGGTGCGCACTGCACAAGCAACCCTGCAATTCTTTTCACGATGAGACCAAATGCCTGCAATACTAACCAAAGGCAGAAACGTACACAAGAGGAAGTGGATTTTACCACCAATTTGTATTCTGTTGGGAGAATTAATTGTACATCCGGGATCAAAATTAAAGGAAGCACTTCAGCTCCCCTTATAGCCTAGAACAGCCTGGTTAACTTAACATCACAAGATACCCGGGATCTACTTTGGGTGCCTATGCCAACTGGTGCCTAACATGATCACGTGTGACAGTAATGTTGGGGAATATGTATGAAGGAGCATCACAGCAAATGAAGACATTTAAAACATAAGGGTCATTTAAGGAACAAAACAGTTTGCTTCTGATTTGGAAGTTGGCACACTGGTATGTCCTGCTACTACTGCTTGATGCCACGCAACAGTCTTTATTGCTGTCTTGTTGCGATTAACTTTGCATCCCACTGACTACTCTTCCAAAAAATGTGATCATTTAGGCTGGATTGCTAATCACTTAATTGGCAATGTTGACTAATCAATTTTGAAAGTCTAATTTATGCCTTGTGTGTGTTGTGTTAGGACTGATGTTCTATACTCTGGCCTGGTGGACAGATGTATATAAGGCCAAACTATATTGTGGCAGGCACCACTCTGGGAAGCTGTAGCCAAACCAGTTCAGGGTAGCAAGGCGAGTGGTCAAGTCCAAGTCTCAAGAGGTGGTGGGCCTGTAAGGGGTACACAAGTGAAAACTCAAGGAACAGACGATGAGTTCTAAAAATACCTATATCTATGGCCATGTTACGCTATGGAAAATGACTACTAGCATGTAATATCACACAAAACTAAATAAAAGATGCAATCCCTGAAGTGTGGCAAAAAGGACGTTGAAGCACTACAGGGCCACAGAGATGCAACACTAACTTCAGTAGTCCATCCCTAAGATTTATGTGGTGTTGTGCTCAAAATCTCACAATATTCCACACAGTTTTGTGAGACAGGAAAAAGTGAGTGTTGGGATAATGGGGGTCCAATGAAGTGTTCCAAGGGGTAGAGCTCTGGTTATTCTAGCTAAGCTGTCCCCTGATTTCGGAATGCTTGCACTAGCAAGCAATGGCAAAGCCTTGTAAAAGTTTCTATAAATTATCAAACATTTAAAAGGGGAGAAATGTATTCAGGTAAGTACAGTTACAACTGACCCTGTACTCCGATTCTTCTTAGGACTTAGCAAGAGTTCTGAAGAGGGTCCAAGCTCTCTTTTCCCACCTTCAGCAGTGGTCTTTGATGCCCGGGGCTACAAGCCCGAGTACTTCTCCGGTCGGCGACAAATGCTGGTACAAGGTCTTGTGAGGAGCCAGGAATGCAACGAGGACACAGTGGACTCATGTTTTGTGATAAAAGGGGTTGGGGGGAGGGGGGGAATGCCACACTATCCCTAGTCTAAAAGGTAGTTCCCTACCTCAACCAAAACGAATGGGTCTGTTCTTTGTGAAGAAATTGAGAATATGTCCTGGGTCCGTAATCCTATTCTGGCCCTCGCACTGAAGCTAAATCTAAGGTGCAACAGGTATTGTCTCTGGATCTTGAAGGTGCACAAATGTTCAAATTTAATACTAAAATGTAAGTTTGAGTTCCAAACTGAAACCTTTTCAAAGTTCCAGGGGATGACTCCCTTTCCCAGGTTCAACTTCACCGATATGAGAGTTCACAAACAGAGTGACCAAGTTCTTGGCAAGCCAAGAGGGTAGTTGTTTCCTCTTGAAGGGTCCACCATTCTGAGGGGGGGGCAGGGGGGAAGGTGGGTAAATTATTTCCTTCCCCAAGCTCCTCTTCACATACAAGATAGTTCAGAATCCCAAAGGCACGAGTCTTTCTTGAGTTTGCATACAAGTTATACATTGGGTGCGAGACTGACTCGCGGCTCACCTGGTATACTCCCCTGCCAGGTTTGTTTCCACTTTCTCCAAGAACTCTCAACCTACAGGGCATGGGTCTTCCTTAAAGTTCTTTTAATGATTTAAGGTTCACACTTGACTGTGCTTGTTCTACTCCCTCGCCAGGTCTTTTTATACAGACTGTGTTTAACTTGCAGTCCTTCTCAAATACTTTGCTCTGCCTAGTATTCTCTCCTGCCAGGACTTTTATGCATTCTTGAAACCACTTGGCTTCTTTCTCATACACTTGACTTTGCCTGGTATACTCTCCTGGCAAGAATTGTATGCGATTACTTTCCCTTTTGTCCATGAAACAGTTTGCCCAAAATTGGCTTGTTAGATTTTGTTCACCAGTGCTCTCTTCAATATTCACTGTTGCCTTCTGCTTTTCTCCTGGAAATATGGGTTCAGCAACCCCTCTTGCAAGTATGGGTTCAGCAACCAGTTTGTGGTACAATTCCCAAGTACTTCAGGTTCTTCATGCACTGCATTCTGTGACTCTCGTGTCCCTTGCTCAATGCGGCATACACTTGTAAGCACCCGGTAACCTGCTCGACTTCCCTGTGCTTACCAGGTGCTGGAAATGCTCTTTGCGTGCATCCCCTTAGCCGCTGTGCTTTCTCTGTGCCTCTTCCACCTGTGCATGGCTCCTGCTGCTTCGAGCTTGGCGGTGGCGGCTACTCTGCACTCCAGCTTCTTATGGCAGTCTCACCTGCTCGCAGCTTCCTGTGGCGTGCTTCTGACCAACGAAGTGCAGTTGTGGTCCGTGTCCGTTCCTGCAGTTCACACACATCAGCTGTGTCGAATAATAAAGTTCACAACCTGTCGGAGCAATCTCCAAAGACTAGACTGCAGTGTTGGATTGCTGGTCTGTTGTAAAGTAAATTCTTGAGGCAGCAGTATGTCTCTAGGAATTTATTATGTTACAAGGTAAATCGGGTTTGTTCAGTATTAATAATCAAAGGAGCAAAGGTCTTCTGGCGAGAGCCCACTGGCTCCCACCACCCAGGCTATATTTCCTCCCAACTGCCTGGGTAAGAACTCGCAGACGAACATAAACATTCCAGCCACCAGCACAGGAAAAGACGCAACATAACACCACAGGAGGAAGCATAACACAATACCTCTCCTTTCCATACATTTCGTCGGGACCACTTAATTCGCAAACCTACAGGAGGAAACGGAATAGGACACCACGACGCACTGTCCTACTAACATCAGAACATAATCAACTACCCACAATCTCTCATACCTCTATTCACCAAAATAAAACCTTAACCAAAGATTGAGGTGCCCAACCAGATATACCCAACCTACCACAGAAGACCAGTCCATAATCCTGCACACACTGAACCAACAGAAAAAAATCCCCCATACTCCATCCATCCATCACTGCCACCGATGGACCTCTAGGCTGCGACCTTGGGGGCAGGTTGGTGCTCTAGTCTGCCATCATGCACCACCATCGATAAAACAAGGCCTCTTGTTAGGTAAGTATTTGTAGAGTCCAACTGAACCCACCTTTTTAGTATAGGCCTGTACTGTACTAAACAAGTTGTTAGAGCGACTGAGCACCCAGGCTTATCTGAAGAGGGGTAATGTGACCTGTACAATGAAATCCGTAAATGGTATCAACGTTAACACTTACACACTTAAAGTTATAGCATACATATTTATATATACACAAGGATAATTTGTAGTATCTTTAAAAAGCAGCAACTAATAGTTCCCAAAGTTAGGATTCAATTCAACAAGAGCAATCGAGTAGGTGAGTCAACTTTTCTTATGCTAAAATATATTCCAGCCCACTGAGTGACGTCATTTGAGGTCAGTATTGGCACTTATTTGTGATCAGCATTAAAATATTGAGTTTCAAGGAGGGAAAAGTCAGATCAGAACTTAATTTGTAAGTAGTAAAACAGTTAGATTCTCCCAGAGGGAATAGTGTTTAACAATTAACCTGTAAGGGAACACACTCTGCCAAAGCCAATAGGTTACGAAAAGGGGCCTTTAGGGGAGCCAGGACAGGCAAAGTCAATTTGCTAGTTCAAAGTACCGATGCTCTCTCGTCTTAGAAAATGTTTTAGAAAAGTCAGTAGTTCAGAAAATCACAGCAGCTCAAGAGGAGCCACCTTGAAGAAGCACAAGCTGGGAAACCAGTGCTAGTGAGTTGCGGTCAACTCAAATGTTTTTAAAATGGTGCTCCCCAAGCTATGAAGCACCACAATTGGCCAAAGGTAGATGTAGCCCAAACCCCACAGTACCTGTGAACTGAAGAATTGGTGCCAGCTGGATGCCTCCTTGTTGCAGTGTAGCAGACGATTGTTCCTGGTCCATGGTCGTGGTGACGAAAGGGTGGATGTCTGGTGGACTTCTACGGCAGCACTAGAGGGGCTCTGCAGCAATGGATTTTCTTTGATTCAGCGGCCTTTTGTTTTTTTTTTTGTGCCTTTTTCTCGACGTCAAAGAAGAACAAACGGCTATGGTTGGAAGTTACTTGATCCCTCAGTCCTGGACTCTGGTGATGGGACTCTGGATGAAGATTTTCTGCTTCTGTAGGCTCCTCTGGATGCCTGCAAGTTTTGGCCGGATTCACACTTCCAAAGACCATGCACTCTAATGGTCAGGGTTCCCGGGCATTGGGATTCTGCAGCCTCGGAAAGTCACAGCAAATCAGTGGTTCGGCCAAAATGAAGCATATCCTAAGGCTAGCTGGTCCCACCAACACACCGGAGGAAGTTGTCCTGTGCAGGTCTTCCCAGTCGAAATGAAAACTGGGTCTGCACAGCTGCGGAGCTTCGCTGGGCACAGTGACCAGGAGGGTGCTGCTGGCGTCTCTTAATGTCTTCATCCTCTGATGTCCTCTAGTGGTCAACTCTGCTTGTAGTCCAAAAAACCTTGCCTTTTCAGCAAGTTCCCATTTATTCACAGCCCTAGGGCTGTCAATTACCAAGCAAGGTGGCTGTCCTCACGGACAGACAACAGCCGGCCAATCAGAACTTGTTTCATTCACCGTCAAGCACAACTAGAGACAAAGTACAGGAAAGTTTTGGGACCCTCCCTCACTTCCTGCCTTTCCAGACACTGGAGTCAAGGCGTGCTTCAGGGCTGAAGCCCGCCAAAGTCAAAATGCACAAAGGACTCAAACCCGATTTTTAAATAGAGTGAAAGCCCAGAAGGAACTAACTGACAATAAATGCTGAAAAAAAGCCATTTTGGGAAAATTCACCCTTGAGTGTTGTACTGCAGCTGAGAAATCAGCCTGCAGATCCATGGCACAAAGGTAGTTAAAAAAGAACCCACTGCCACCAGCCATTCAAGTTAGTGTAACAAAGTTACATGAGTAGTTGGATAAGGAGTTACTATGTAAACCCCTTCCCCAAACCCCCAGCACTCCACTGAGGGGTGTGTGTGCTGGGCCCATAAAAGAAAATGTAAATAAGACAGCGGTCATCTTACTATTCTTGGGAACGGTAGTTCACCCAAGAAGATGTAGTTAAACATATTTCCTCCCAACTACCTGGGTAATAACTCTCAGACGAACATAAACATTCCAGCCACCAGCACAGGAAAAGACACGACATAACAGTGGCACTGCACAAAAGGTGCTGTGTGTCAGTGCAAAAAGCAGATGCCTATGGAGTTTACTAGACTCTATTAAATAGTAAAACACAAAATCCTAGTCAGAAAAACACACAAGTGAGTGGGGAAAAAGTCCCACTCACCGCAAGCATAAAAATTCAAAAGCCCGGGGTCAAGCCAAAGTGCTGGGGGTCTCTAAAGTTACAGGGAATTGGCACTGAGGAGATAAATCTCTTAACACCTCCCATCTGCCAGTGGTGGACCTCCAGACTGCCACTTTGGAGTACCATCTTGCCCCTTCTTGGGCAGGCACTCCTGCTTCGGCACCACAAAAAACAAATCTGACCTCCAATGGCAGCCACAATCTCCACTTCAAGAAACCAATCTGCAAACCAACACTCGCATTGAAAGACTGCACTTGCAGACACTCGGACTCAACCACACCTATACAAAGGGAATGACGCCACAAACGGCAAGGCATAAATTAGTTTTCAAAAATTAGCAGATTTTGCTAATTAACATTTTTTGGATTAGCAAATGAACTAATTTGATTAGCAATTTTGTACTAATATGGAGTGTCACCAGAATAAGTTGTACCTCAAGTAGAATTAGCAAGAATGCAGAAATGATTTCTATGTACGTATAAGTGTGAGAGTGCATGTTGAGAGGGCTACGTGTGAGAGCTGGATGCAAGAGTCAGAACTATGGTGTGAGAGAAGAGTTTGGGCAAGGCTTCAAAAGAGCCATGGTTAAAGAGTGTGAGAGATGGTGTTGGAGAGAGCCAGGATGCAAGATAAGGGGTGTGTGGGAAGCTGCAGAGACAGAGTACATGTGTTTTGTGACTGGGTGCATGAGAGAAAGCGGGGTGCTAGAAAGGGTGCCTGCATGTGGAGTGTGGGAGTGTGAAAATGAGCCCAGGGAAGGTGAAATGTTGAAAATAAGGGTCAGCTAAAAGATACGAAATGTGCAGGGCCGGAGACAGAGGATGTGAAAGATGGGTGCCTGCATGAGCTACCGATGGGGGGAGGGAGGGGGAGAGGGAGGGGGGGGGAGGGAGGGAGGGAGGGAGGGAGAGAGGGACCCTGGAATCTCAGGAATTTTGATGGGGGGGGGGGGAGCTTTCACTGATTGCTTTTTTGTTATGCTTGCAGTACTGCGCTGCCACTGCCCGTGTGTGGTTTTATCTCGGCAGCAATGACTAACGCTTCCAGCACATTGGCAAAAAGAATGCAGGTGAAGCAAAATAACGCGTGTTTATTTTGCTTGAACTTTCATTCTTTTTTGTTGACTTTCAATGCTAACATGCGTTTCTTTTGCTTTCGTTCTTTTTGCCCAGGTTAGGGTGGACTCGGCCCCCTTGAACCACAGCCATTAGGTTTGCAGGCTGGACAACTCACCACTGCACTGATGAAAAACAACTACGGTCAAATGTCCAAGTTCGGTACTGCAAATTTTCCGGAAAAACCTTTGTATTGGTACTTGGAGTTTACATGAGCACATTTTAACGTGTTGATTTTATGGAAGGCGAATGCCTTTTGTCCTATGCAATTTGTGTCGTTGTGAAAAGGCAATTTAATGAAATATGCATATTTCAATTTGAACTGACTGAGTGTTAGAGAGCAGCTGCTCTCTAACACCCAGCACCCGCCGTAATAACACAGCCTGCTTGTAGAAGGCAGCAGGCTTCGTGATTAGGGCGGAGGGTGCTGGTGTAAGTGTCTGACGATATTATTTCTACCCGCCAATTCGGGCGGGAGAAATATTCTCAGCCACTTGCTAACATGATCAGCAGGCTGCGTTTATTACTGCAGGTGCTGGTGTTAGCAAGTGGCTGAGAATAATATTCGGGCGGGAGACATATGACAGTACCTCTGGCTTGAAGAAGAGTGGGGCAGCTGGATTCTGTCTTGCTACAGCCGTGCAGACCCTGTGTTCCTGAGCCTCAGTCGTGGGGACAAGAGGGAGGATGTCTGGAGGGCTCCTGCATCTGTACTCGGGAGGTCGTTGGCGGCTATGGGCTCTTTTCAGTTCAGGGCACTTTGTGGCTATAGTGCTTAGCAAACCGCACCATCGCTGATCTCGGATACCAGTTGGGCTTCCTTCACTCCTTGCGTTGGGTCCTGCACTCTGGTGAAGGGACTCGATCTATGGTCGTCCTGCTTCTGTAAGGTCCTTATGAGACTCCTGGAGCTTCTGGCTGGATTTCAGACATTGCACTGGACTACGAATACTCTACCCCTGGCATTTGCTTCTCCCAACAAAGAAGCACAGCCCGTCAGGGAAGGTGGTCCAGTGGAGTTAGTCTCGTGGTTAGTTGGTCCCACTAACCCAAGGGGAGAAGTCGTTCCGTCTGGAGCTTCTGTCAATGTGAAAACGAGAGTTAAGCACAGCAGCAGGGCTTCACCGGGCAATTCAAAGGTCTAGGAGGATGCAGCAAGTTTGTTCAGTTTTTTTTTTCGTCGGGTGTTTATCCCAGTGGTCGACTTTGCCTGTAGTCCCACAACCCTCACCTTATTAAGCAGGTTTCTTCCATTCATGCACAGCCTAGGCTGTCAATCGCGCAGCAGGGTGGCTGTCCTGAAAGGACAGACAACCAATCGGGACTAGTTGCATTCAGGCATTCCTAGAGACAGAACAGGGGAGTTTTGCGGCCCTCCCTCACAGCCGGTCCTTCGGTTATTTGGTTAACTACGGTTTGAATATAGCTTATGAACATTTAGCCAATGGTTATAATGCATAACAGCAATCTTCAGCCAATAAGGTGTGACTTATTAGGCACACCTATGATGTGACGATTTCTTCAAATATAATTATTTTTACTACACTGACAAATATGTGGGCCAGTCTTGTGCTCTCTTTGATAAGAATGTTTTCGAGTTAAATTTCAAATAGGCACATTCAAATGTTCTTACTTTTTGGTATACTCTGTTGCAGCGAGAACTACGCATCTCGTTACAATATAAGGCAAATGATCCCTAAATATGTCCGACACCAACAGGGTTGGTAGATGGCGATGTAGGACTAGTAGGTTGCTGTGGCACCCTAACAACCATACAAACGAAGGCAGGCGTCCCGTGCCCACGCTTCGTTTTAGTGTGCTGGATTGCACGAGCCATTACGGCCGTAACTGAAGGTATGTCGAGAAAGAAATCCACTTAAATATACTGTGTCGGTTTAACAAGACTATATCCGATCTTATTTATGTATCCTGTGGTGGGGATTCTCGTAACTACGTTTGATCCTAAATGTAGCCTCACAGCTAACTAACGCAGAACCGCCCACACTTTTCTGCCAGTTTCCAACGGCACTGCACTTGGCGCATACTGAGGCAGACAGTACAGATGTTTGCTGACTCTTATCCTACATGGGTAAGTACGCGTAAAGCAACTAATTATACAGCGATAACAATCTACAATCCCTCCTTTGTTTGCCTACACCGCTTTATAATGTGGAGATTTTCTTAATAGAAAAACTCGCATCATAGCGCAACGATGCTTTAAAGATTTCTTCAATCCTCTTTTCAGAGTTGGGATTTATCCCTGTTATAACTTGCCCACTAACTATCCGTCGGGGTCCGAGACCACGTATTAAATACGGTAAGACTGACTTGTTTTTATACAACTTACTTTTCATGAACCAATGTTATCAGGCGACAGGAATATACTTCACATCCTAATGAGAGGTTTTCAGACCTGCTTAACAAACAGCACTAGCTGGCTGAAGACTACCCCACATTAGGTGTGACCGCCTGTTCCACTGACATAGATTTGTTGGCTTTCATTTTCTTGATTCAAATCTGACATTTTTAACTTTTGTAGTGATGACGGATGACTAGCATTGATGCAATTGATCGGATATATACAGAATTAATGTACAATAAGATCTCTCTGTGAACTGTACAATTGAATTGTTCAATTTATTTTTCACGCAACCTTCTAATGGTTTCCCTTTTTTACTGTTTGCAGAATATTTTTTTTACCCTTACATATCCTGCCTTTTCCCCCTCCCCTTTTTCTCTGTCTTTAACTTTGGTCACTTATTATATGTATTACATTTTATGTAATTCTGCCACTTTTTGATTTACTGTTTATGGAATTAGCCTGGATTTGAAAAAGGCAGGTGTCACTGCCGAAACGTGTCATCCAAGGGCAATCTGTTATGTACACACAGGTGTTTTGACAAAATTAAATCTTACCTTGATTTACATATGCTTTTTTGTGGAGCAGGCTTATGAGGAGGATCCAATATCCATACCAAAAGCAGATGCCTAGGGAGTTTTGTCAGACTCTTAAAGAACACTGTTGGTAATCTTTCAATAAAAGATTCAACACGTTCAGGCCGCAGCTCAAAGCACACGCTCCATTCCTTCCATAGCAAGCATAGGGTTGTATGCTAGGCCATATATTGCACGTGCAGTCTCAATCACTTACAACATATAACATGATTATGGTATACTGACAGGAGGCGCAGAGGTTTAGGTTTGACAACCCAATCGTTTAAAGCAACACTAGGTCAGCGTTTAATCTGTCTGAAATCTAGCTGGGGATGTAACCAGACCAATATCTCAAAGCCTGTTCGGAGTCTTGGTTAGCCCTATGGGACCTCTTGTGATTCTCCCCTCCCACCCCCCCCCCACCCCCCATATGCCTTATATCGAGTGTGTGTACACATGCACAATGATGATTCTGTAAGATACTTGAGGTTCAGGGAATTACTATTAATATCCATGTGTGGCACTTGTGGATCTTAAATGAGTCCATATATGGTGCTGGCGTCTAGAGACCCTCCTTTTCCTCCCCATCCCATGGCTGTACAAATGTACAGAGTTTACCACCAGATTAGTTTAGGAGCATGACGTGTCTGTTTTACTCTTCTTATATACACTGTACCGCTGGCTTCAAGTTAAGTTTGTTTGCACGTGTATGTAACCCCTTTATTACAGTGTGTATTTTTCAGTAGATCTGTGTAGTTTGCGTTTGGAGAGTCTGTTGGGTCTATAACCTTTACCTATCCACCAGCTTTCATGCCTCCCCTGAGTGACTCCTGACTGCTCTGCCCTAGCTACCAATTTAGAGAGTTAGGGCTGTCTTTTGGTTGGAACCCTAAAAACCCTTAGGTTAGATGATGGTTTGAAATTCAGATTGCACCAGCAGGAGCAAGGCTTTGGTATCCGGTATTAAGTCCAACATAGTTTATAAATTATTTAGAAAGACTGCTCTGTGACCGCACATAGCTGACTTTTTAAAATCGAGAACTGCCATGCCCCTGCCGCACCGAATGTGGTGACGGGCACGTCGGGACCAGGAAGAGCTGTCGCAGGAGAACAGGTAAGTGTGTGTCTTTGGTCTGTTTGTGAGTGTAGGAGGTACGGGTATGCTTGGGTGGGGCGGGATGCAGGGGTAGCTGAGGAGGGGGGGGTTCGGTCGTGTAATCACCTGATTTTTTTCAGACTTCCCACAATGGTGGTGGTTGAGGGTGGAGCGCAGCGGAAGAATTTTTGCTTTTTTCATGGCCGCTGAAAATCGGCGAAAAGAAATTGCACTTTTTGCTAGGCGACCAAGCAAAAGCGAAATGACATAGAACCAGGCATCCGGCATTAACCAGGGACCCAGAGCTACAACCTTGGAACGAGGAGCTAGGGCATAGCGCTCCGCAAATATAACATCCACAAAAGATGCAAACGGAGCAGTATGACTCGACACCCCTATGCTTTAAATGTTGTAGATGTGTACTAATTGTCCCAAATGCACATGGTTACATTCACACACATGTGTTTCCTCGGCATTAGTTGGCCTGGGGGGGCCAAATGAGCTCCTGTAGCTGGTGGTATCAAGCGAACCAGGCATTCCTAGGCTAGAAGCAGGAGCTAAATCCCAGCTCCCCTCAATTTCGATCCCTGGATGATTGTACAGCCCCCCCCAGAGGAATTTTCCAGAATCTCCCCTTTCCAGAACCCCCACACTAATGTTGGTACTCAAACTGTAACCAGTTTAAGGCATTTGCTTTCTGCCTACCAGTAGGTAGGAGGCTTTGTGTAACACATGAGATTTGAAAGGGGGTATGTGAAAAGTTGAGAACTGTCTGCAGGGGTTTGTACGTGGTACGTGAGACGGAGGAGGAGGCTAATCCTATTGCCTTCTATGGACTGTTATTGGGTCTAAAGGGAGTGAAGCGGTTGATGGCCTGTTCTTGCTGACTCACGATTGTCAGATAAGGCACATGGCTTTACTTTCTTTCCAGATGTGGCTGCAGAGATTGGACTCGTTGACAGACCTCACTTGTTAGGGAGAATTCTCAGAAATGTGCTATTCCCCTTCTACCTTGGAGACCCCCAGCTCTTTTGCTGGACTTTAGGACTTTTAACTTCTAACCTAGAGAGAGACCGACCTTTTTCCCACTTTCTCTTGTATTTTTCTGAGATTTGGACTCTGTCTCTTTTGAATTTGGAGTCTGACAAACTCCATAGGCATCCTCTTTGCATTGTCACACTGCACCTTCAGTGCAGTGGCACAGGGAAGTCTCTCCGATTTCCCAAAGGTCTAAAAACCTTCTCTTCTATAAACTGTTTCCAAGAGCACTGAAGTGAAATTGACTTTACTTACATTTTGTAACTTTCTAGACCCAGCACACACTATCTTACAATAGGGTACTGCAGTGGTTACTTAGTATCCCCTTTGTCTGGCTTCTCATGTAACATTCTTGTTACCCTTTCTACAATTAATGGTTGGTGGCACTGGTTTACTTTTTACTACCATTGAGTGTTTCTACCGCGGCCTGTAACTGCAGCTGCAGTAAAGCACCCATTGGTGCCCATTTTGTCAAAATGGTCTGGTCTTCTTTTTTTGCCATTTCTTGTTGTAAAGGTCCTTCTTGAGATTACTCTGCACGCCTAAACCAGGTTAGTGAACCCCGCTTCTGGCGCCAATGTGTCGGGCAGGGGCAGGTAGTGAGGGAGGTGCCACAGGACAGCCACCCTGCTGTGTGATTGACAGCTATGCAGCGAATGAATGGGAGAAACCTGCATAAAAGGCGAGTTTGTTTGACTGGAAGGCAGTTGACCACTGGACGAAGGAATCCGAAGAAGAACTTGGAAGAGACGCCTGCTGCAACTCCTGGACAGTTTGTTTGCCCGGTGAATCCCTGCTGCGCTGAAGCTCCGAATTCCCCTCGACTAGAGAGCCCTGCAAAGCTCGACTTCTCACCTTGATTTGGTGGGACCAATCGAGACAAGCTCATCTGGAAATCCTCTCGTAGTTGGCTGTACTTCCATTGCTGCTGCAGGAACTGCCAGGGAGAGGAACACCAGAATCCATTTAGTGTCGCTAAGTCGGATCCGAGCTCCAGGAAGATCCTCCGGACTCTCAGAAACAGGACTGACCAAGCCTGAGCCACCTCAATAGTGCTGGACCCCATATGTGAGGAAAGTCCATTCGGGTACCCGAGAACTGCGGTGGTGCTATTTGCGAGAGCCGCGAGAAGCTGAAACCGCCAAGTGCTGCTGATCAGAAGTTTGCCCATTGCTGCTGCTAACCTTCCATTCGTAGTGCAGGAGTCCCCAGAGGTCCTCCCTCTTGTCCCCACGACTGAGGCCCATGAACACAGGATCTGCAGACCTACACAGGAACAGAAGCCAGCTGGAACCAATTTCTTCAAACCAAAGGTACTGTAAACTAAGGGGTACTTACCTCTTGTTGTGTAGCCTTGCTAGCTCTCAGTTGAGACTTGACTTGGTTGCTTTGAAGAGTTGCTTGCAGCTTTCCCCTCATAATCCTCCCAGCTTGTAGCCCAACAGCGATTTCATTTTCTTTTTTTTTCTTTGTTTATTGTTATGCTTGGCAGTGCAACAGGAAATCTGTATATGGTAGGTCAAGTGAGTCCACATATGATGCACATACAAGAGTGAAAGGTACACAGGGAGAAGTTAGCAACACGTGTGTCATAGAAATGGCCATACATAACAACTAGACAATTACGGGGAGCAGGGATGATGGTTCGCCAGTCTCGTCTCTCGAGTCGGTAGACAAAGATGTATAGGCCGAAGGGACACCAGATGTTCCTAGCGATTTTCTACAATGACTTCTAAAACATTGTGCAAGACTTTTTACTTACCTTCAAGAAGTTCTTCAGCTCCCCTGGACTTTGCTCAATTAACACTTGGCTGTCCTGGCTCCCTGAAAGACTCTTCTGTCCTCTGACTTTGTGCTTTAACTATCCCTCAACAAGTCACAAATTCTTTACTTGTGTAGCTGGGAAAGGGTTAATGTAGTTTGCATTGGGGGTTACCTGCTTCAGAATATTTGTTAACCTTAGTTTTATTCCCAAACCTTTACCTTTTGACACTCCACTCAGTATTTCTCTAAATGTGCCAGTGATATATTAATGTCCAGTGTCCTAGTTATTTGTCACCTAAGGGTGTAGGAAGTGTCTGTGTTCCATCCCAAATGGCCATCTACTGATTTATTGAAACTGTATTTTTGAAGTATTTTTGATTTACATATATTGCTCCCTTCTGAAGAAGGCTTATTCAAACTGACTGTTAAATAAAGAATTGTTTAATCAAGAAACCTTGAGTGTAAGTGTTATTTGGCTCATTGTCACTGTGATGCACTATAACCCTACAGCTCACATTGACCCCTCTTGCCTCAGTCACTCTACTAACTTGTCTAGTAGATGCTTGTACCAAAGGTTGGGTTAACTATTGCCAATAGGAGAAGGCTGGTGCAGTCTCCACAGGGTACTACATACAATCTTGCCTAACATCGCTTGAAACATGGAAAGTAGTATGGTTCCTCCCTGACCTAGTGCGTCTGTTTGGTATTGAATTGGGGAGTAACTTGCAAAAACATTTTTAGGTCATGCATTTTCAGAAGGCGCTTGCTTGTTAGAAACATGTTTTCTGGTCTGTTAAATATTTCATAAGCATGTGTTGTGCTTATGAATTAAAGCAATTGTATTGATGAGCACACATACTTGCAACCAAGTAAAGTAATAAGAACAAAACTGAAAATAACTAAAGTTCTCTGACATATATGCAATATTACGTGGTCTTGTCCTCTCTGAATGCATGAGTGGTTATGCACTGGGCCCTAGTAATGCTACATAAGCCAGTCGTGTACTCCTTAGTTTGACCAGTTTGAGGTTGAAAGTCTGCAAGATCCGAGTGTAAATGCTTGTAGCTCAAGAGACTAAGATGGAAGTACGTCAGGAATAACGTCTTGTGGAGATTGGCTCTCTCAGATGGTTCCTTTTTCTTCTCAGGATATGATGGATTTTGTTAAGCAGATGCTGGTAAACGAACCTGAAAAATTACAACAAGCAAGTTCAGAAGGATTAGCTCAATTTTTTGAGCATATAGGTAAGTCATTGACGTGGACACGATGCAAACCTATTCCACCTGGTAGGGACGGGCAAGTGATGCAATATGAATACACACAACCACTGCTGGCTGACCCGTGTATTGCTGTATCCTCTCGAGGACACGAGTACACAGCTGACCCTGTCTGCCTCTAGGCTTGTTCAGTTCTGTGACTCTACCTCTGTCCATAGGCGGCCACCGTAGCATTAATACATAAACCGCAAACTTGCATAGTTGTAAAACTTGCATTAAACTATTATTGAAAATAAAAGGTAACTTCTGTAGTCTCTACCAGGAGACTTAATGTTCCTGGTGTGTGCAAGCCTTGCCCTTAGAATAGCCAGTATGACTGAGTGTCAAATAAGGATGGGTACATATTGCAGTACCTCCCCTGGGAGAGATCTTGCTGGGTGTCTGCTGTTTATTGAGCTGAGAGGCTGCTCCTGATCAGTTTGCTTGTTTCCCCAGATCCGTCCCCGGGGTACCACTACAATTATTATCATGATATGGAGGATGTTGATGATGACGACGATGAGTATGAAGACGTCTCGGATGACTTCGAAGAGGAGCCCAGCCATATCGTACCGACTACATACTGTGGTTTACAGAAAGCTTTCCTGACCTCTCACGTGCCATCGTCAAAGCAGACCTCCAATAATCCATTCCTTAATTTTAAAATGCCCCAGCAACATATAATTACCCAAGAGGTGAGTGCTCGCTGGTTGTCGCCACAGTAACCTTTGCATTCTTCGGTACGCAGACATGGCCCTTAGAGATAACTATGCATGACCCTTCTTGCTACTTTATTTTTATTTTTTTTAAACCATTTTATTAATTTTAACTGACACAAACCAAACTTGCAGCATATACAATAACGTTTCAATTATGCATTTCTTCAATCGTGTGCGCTGCTTCCCATATCCCACCCCCCGTTATGAGCCTATTTCTACTAATGTTCTATCCTGCATCTTGTGTTGGAGTATTTAGTTCCGAGGGTTCTGATAGGTCTTGCACTGACCCAAATGGTTCCGCTATCAAAAGGTCTTGGCCTCCTCCCCCCACCCCCCAACATTGCTAACCTCTTGCCATACCATGGTTTCCGCCTCTGCCCACTTTTGTAGGTCTTTCCACCATACTTCCAAACGTGGTTTGTGACAGGTCTTCCATCCCATAGCTATTCTCCTTTTCGCAAGCGCATATGCCAGAGCTTTCAATTCTCTTACGTGCCCAAATTTACGTGGCCTGGGGAATCCCCCCAACAGACATGCCCATACTGTATCTATCACAATCCTGACACCCTTTTCCGCAAACTTATGTTCAATCACCCTCAAAAAGCTCTCAATAATCGGGCATGAACAGAACATATGACCATGCCCGCATTCTCCTCATTGCATTTAGGGCATGCCTGTCGTCCTGCATTTTTTAACTTGGCTATTCTTTGGGGTTTCAGGTACACCCTGTGCGCAACATACAGTTGCATCTGTTTGAGTCTAGCATTCCTCGACACCTTCTTGTGATACCCTGGCGCTCGTTCCCACATCCCATCTTCCATCGGGGCTCCCACCTAGTTTTCCCAATCCAGTCTCAGCTGCGTCACCTCCTTTCCCACTTTAGTCATCAACATCTCATATATCCTAGATGTCTCATGGCCCCCCTCCGCTATATCATATATTACATCTATGATCGCGTCTGGTTCTCCTTCCAGTACCGGTTCAGGCCACATTCTATTGATCTTCCGCACCAATCTATGATGCGTAATATATTGGCCACTGTGTAACCCAGTTTCCACTCCCAACTCCTCAAAGTCTGTTATGATCCCATCCTGCCAAATATCCCCCATCGTAACTATCCCAACCGGCTCCCAGTGGTTCCTAATCAGCCTCCTTAACTGCTCTTCCCCACCTGCCAGCGCAACCAGTGGTACCTGTGGGGAGCACGGGTACTGGTTCTCCAATTGACAAGCCCTGCCACACATCTTCCACCCCACTACCATCATCTCAGGGCGCCCTCCCATTACTACTGGGGGTAACCACATAACCTCCTTCAGATAAAAGGGGCCGCAGTCCTGCCCGAACAACCTGGTTTCAGTGGTTACCTCTTCCGAGAGCCATTTAGCCACATATTGCAACTGACTTGCAACATAATACACTTCATAATTTGGCAATTTTATACCCCCTTCTCATGAAAATTCTGCAGCTTCCAGAGGGCCAATCTATTCCGTGTGCCGTGCCACGGGAAGTCCCTGCACATGCTATCTAGTCTGTTGAAGAACTTCTTTGGTATAAGATATGGAATATTCCCAAAATAGTGCAGGAGCCTGGGCAACACCACCTCTTTAGCATCGCATCGCGTCCCATCATTGCCAAAGGCAGCCTCACCCAGAACCGCATGCAATTCTCTATTTTCTTGACGGCTACCTCTGTATTACACTTGTGCTCTTCTTCAACCGTGTGGTATATGTCTATGCCAAGGTAGCGGAATGTGCTGGCCTCCCATGGCACTTGCAACACCGGTAATTTCTCCGGGGGAATCCCTTTATACACCCCCAATGGGAACATGCTAGACTTCTGAGGGTTCACCGCTATATCAGACATGACCGCATACCTTCCCATCACCTCCAAAATATATTGGAGGTTTTCCTCTGGATGTCGCAAGTACAGTAATATATCATCTGCGTATACGGATATCAGATGTTGTTCACCTGCCGCAGGGATGCCTATCGTGTCATATTGTTGCCCTAAATAGATCGCTAGGGGTTCCAAGGCCAGTATATAAAGCATGGGGGACCATGGGCAGCCCTGTCTGGTTCCTCTTTGAAGCTTCATCTCTCAGAAATCACCAACCCCATTTTTACTCAGGCCAGCAGTTCGCTATATAACATTTTAGCCCACTGCAAATATCCCAGACCCATCCCATAACCGGCCAGGGATGCCAACAACCATGGCCATCTGACAGAGTCTAAGGCCTTTATTGCATCCAGCGAGACAATCGCCAATTCGTCCTTGCTTTCGTTACCATATTCAATGACTCTATGGAGTCTTCTGAGGTTGTTATATTCCTATTGGGGACATAACCCGTCTGATCCGGATGTATCAATTTACCTATTACTCTGCGCAACCTGTTTGCCAGAACGGCAGTTAGAATTTTACTGTCTTGATTCAACATCGACGGGGTTCTATAAGAACTGCAGCTATTACCAGGTTTGTTAGGCTTAGATAGCGGTATTATAATCGCTTCTCTGAGTGACTCTGGCAATCTGCCTTGCTCGTACGCCACATTAAACATGTCTAGCAGCGGGGGGAGCACCTCATCCTTAAAGATTTTATAAAATTAAATTGGAAGACCATCTGCCGCCGGGGTCTTACTTGTTGGCAACTGTCTCACCTCTTCTAATTCCTCCAGGGTGATCGGTGCATCCAGCGCCTCCCTTTCCTCGGCACTAATCTGCGGCAGTCCTATGTCCTCTGTTTCTGCTATCATTACCTGATTATCCACTCCATCATCCCCATACAGCTGCCCGTAATAGTTTGCAAATTCCTGATTAACCTCCTCCTGGGTATCCACCATCCCTCCGCCTTCCCTCGTTATTGATCTGATCCGGGGTCTAGGGGTTTCGCTCTTGTATAACCATGCCAAGATCCGTCCCGGTTTATCTCCTCCCGCATGCTGTCTCTCTATGTATTTTTTATAGTTAAGGTTACACAACCTCTCGTAGAGCCCCGCACACTTTTGCTGCAGCTCTAGCATCAAGCGTTTTGGCGGTACTGTCCCCTCCCTTTAATGCCCTTTCCAGTTCTCCCTTGGTACTCTGCAGGTCCGCCAGGATCCCACCCTGCAAACCCCTTAGACTTCGCGATAGCCACCCCCCTCCTCACAACCTAAAGGCCTCCAACAATGTACCCGCTGACTCCACACTGCCAGTATTTGTCTCAAAGTAGCTAACCATCTCTTCCCTCATATCCTCCCTAAAAAGGGGGTCTCTAAGCGCCTCTGCCCTGAGGCACCATGTTGGAATTCTTGCTCTTTGGGGGGTGGGGGGGGGGGGGGGGCAACACTGCCATCCAAGGAGCAGGGGTGAGTGGTCGGAAAGGACTCTCGCTTTATATTCAACCTGCGTGATCTCCGTCAGTATGTCTGGAGTGACAAAGACATGATGCAGCCTTGTTTGCGATTGCTGTGGGGTGGAGTAATGCGAGTATTGCCTCTCATGAGGATGACGCACCCTCCATGCATCTTCCAGCCCAAAGTCATGCAGCAGCGTCTGTAGCGCTTTTGCCAACGGGGCAGGCCTATCCATCTTTCCATCTGATCTGTCTACCTTAGGGTTTAATACTCAATTAAAATCCCCTCCCCAAATCACAGCACTCCCAACACACATGCTAAGCTTGTTACACAGGGTTCTAAAGTAGGCCGCTGTGTTCTGGTTCGGGGCATACGTATTGACAACACTGATTTCCCTATTTTCCACTAGTCCCCTCACTATC
Source organism: Ambystoma mexicanum (assembly GCF_040938575.1). Lineage (NCBI taxonomy): Eukaryota > Metazoa > Chordata > Amphibia > Caudata > Ambystomatidae > Ambystoma > Ambystoma mexicanum. The sequence continues at coordinate 1,654,995,467 of NC_090937.1, forward strand.
ACCATCCTCCCGTCTGTCTCCACCAGTGTCTTTAACGGCTGAAACGGGACGTGTGGTGCCACCCAGGTGATCACACCTCTAGCGTAAGCCGAATAAGGTGAGCCCACCACGGTTCCCTTCCATTTCCTTTCAATCATCTCATCTTATCTCGCGTTGGGTGCGTCTCTTGCAATAAGGCAATATCCATCTTCTGTCTTCGTAGATACAGCATGACCCTGTTTCTCTTAGGGTAACTATTAAGTCCCCTGACATTCCAAGTCATTATTTTAAGCTCCCCCATGGCATGTCAAAGTCCCTCTTCCTCCCTCTCCTGTGGATTCCGGTTCCCGCCGATTACTCCGTCTATGTAGGCTTGTACCCCAACTTAAACTTCCCCTAACTATAAACACAAACTCTCTCTCCCCCCTCCCCCAGCTGTTGCCCAGCTCCATCCCTGGATCTCGGGCACCCCCGCATCTAGCCCTTTCTGGCAAAGCCTGTACTCGCAGCTCAGCAGGGTAAAGCCACCCTAATGGCCGCCTTACTACTAGTTGTTGGGGGTAGATTGCCTCCATCCTGCGGCTCCTGTTTATTCTGAATTTCCTAAGCCTAGTGCTACCCAGTTCGTTAACACACTTAATTAGTTTTATTCCAGTTCAACAGGGGTATAGAGTCCATAGGCTACCCCACGTAGTTCTAATGTTCAGAAGCCTCGTGTAAGGGCTCCCCTCCCACTCATCCCCCCCCCGTGGTCTCGATACCTTCCATCACTCGTCTTTCTGCAGATCCTGCTCCTCATTCTGTTCCGGGCTGCCCTGCAAGTCCAGCCATTTTGTCACTTCCTCTGGGGTGTCAAAAAAGAGCGCTCTGTTTTTGTGCAACACTTTTAGCTTTGCCGGATACAGGAGCATATACCTGATAACAGCCGTGCGCAGCCTCCTTTTGACCGCCACATAGCTGTATCTCTGCCTTTGCACTAGCATAGTGTAGTCGGGATACGCCGTGATGTTGGAGGATGCTCTTTCTATCGTTCCCCCCCCTTTACGAAAATACTCCAGGATCATCTTCCTGTCTTTATAGTTCAAAATTTTCGCAATTATTGCCTGCGGCGGGGCCCCTGGCCGTGGCTTCCTCATCAGGACCCGATGTGCACGTTCAACCGTGAACCCTTGTGAGAGCTTGTCTGCCCCTATCTCTTGCAAAATCATATTTTCGACATAGTCTGTGGGGTCCTGTTCCTCTTCTCCTTCCGGCAGGCCGACCACGCGGATGTTGTTCCGTCTTGCCCTTCCTTCCGCTCGGTTTTCGAGGTTAGCAACCTGTTGCTTTAATATGTGGACCTCCTTCGCATTCTGCATGCTTACATCCGTGTTAATCTTGACCGCACTCTCCAGGCCACTCGTCCTTTCCGCCAGTGCTCTGACATCCTGTTGCAGCAGGGTGACTTCGATCCGCACTGCATCAATTTTATTCTCCAAAGCTGTCCGTAAGTCTGCCATAGCCGTCCCCCATTTGGCACTCAATTCTATTATGGTGGCTAGGACCTGATGATTATCCCCTTGCAAGGTACCTTCCGCGGAAGCGGCCGCTTCACTCTGCGCCAGGGTCGAGGGGGTCCGCTGTGCCTTTGCGAAGGTCTCCATTGTGGGTTGCTTGCTCTTGGTCCTCAATCCTTTAACTGACATTGTGTTAACTTTCCTGCACGTTTGGCTCCAGCCCCTCAACGTTATTGTGCCTCCACCAGTTCAGTTAGGCGCTGGGATATCTCCTTCGGAGCATTACGATGTGTGGTGGCCTACGGGGTTGTGTTTCGAGTGGGCTATGTCCTCCCACGTATTTCTGTAGGCGATGTCTCCTAAGCCTGTTCCTGCAGGCCAATGGGCACGCCTTCTCTGCCGCCAATACCGTGCCTCGGGCTTCCGGAATATATGGTGGCGTGTGCTTGCCTTAAGGGGATCTGCCCCGCAGCATCTGCATCCAGCCTACTCCATTCTGAGCCCTGGCATGTTCTACCATCTGACAACCGTCCTGACCCCGTCCTGACCCCGTCTTGGCTCCATCTTGTTACTGCTTGTGCAAAAGCTGTTTGGTCTTGGCCTTTGCCCCACCCCCAGAAATCTTGCAATCCTTCTTTCGCGTGGAATGGAGTGTCCTATTCAGTGGTTTGCACTAACCAGTGGTACACAAGGTTGTATTCCGAGTGGGCTGTGTCCTCCCACGTCTCTTTGCTGGCTACTGTAGTCCATGCTCCAATGGCATGCTTTGTGAGGCCATTGCATACACTCGCATACTCCCACCTCAGCGATTTCGCTCTGCATGTCAGGGTGCCAGTTTGTTCAGGTGACTGTCGCTTTGCAGTGCTTCGCTATGGGCTCTGCGTCCGTTAACAGATCTCAGCCATTTTCAAAGCCCCCTACGTCGCAACAGTGCCTTGGCCCTTATTGTGAAAGGGGGCAGATATTCGGTGCGCTTCGCTTGCTTATATAGCTACTTGTTTCATGTGACCCTTTGTTCTAGCAATGCCCTCACCGGACAGCATATCAGGCCATGTCCATGTACTGCAACAATAAGGCGCTTCCCTTCACTCGAGCGTCCTTTGCACCCTGTGCAGCTCACCTCTGATGCTCTTCTGTTTACTTTGCGCTCAGGGCCCTGCTGCCCTTATTTACAGTCCGCTCGTGAGTCGTGGTCGGTGTCCTCTGTGGAGCTTGCCACCCGCTATTTCGTGTTTCAATGTTTGACATTTAGTATATTTATATTCATTGATGGCTCAGGATAGGGATCGTGCAACATTAGGTGCCCGTCTCGTGTTACACGGCCACGTACTGTTTCCTACGGCCGTTTCGCACTTGTTGTGGTTCGAGCTTCTGCCCGCCATATGATGTCGTCGGTTATCTCGTGCACCTGGGCCCCCGCCGTCCTTATTGCAGGGCGCTCGCGGTCCGTGCTTTTTGCAGAACTCGCCTTTGTTTATGAGCGGGTGGAAGTCGCTCGCACATCCAATGCCCGCTCTTCCGTATGTGGCTACTGTTACTGCTCCTCCTCTACCGATCTCAAAGCGCTGCCACAATGTTTCAAAATAAAGCACAGCTTCAGAGCAGCGTCGCGTGTCCATCGGCAGCCGGCTTCTTTTCGTCTCCCACGCTGTTACTAGCAATCCGTTCTTTCCGCGGTTGCAATTACAGTTCCTTTGTTGTCTACCATCTTGCGACAAAGTATCCACGCAGCAGCTTCCCCAAAGTTCTTTTTCAGCTCGAATACCAGGTGCAATACACTTGTGGTTCAGGGCATACGTTCAGACATCCATGCCTTTAGTTATAGGACGCATATGCCGCTTTTTAGGCATATTTCACAGGATCAATACCGGATCAACAGGAGCTGCATTCGAAGAAGCGTCCTACTCGCTACATTGCTGTGGAGCCTGTCTTGCCCATTTTTGCTGCCATGAACTGAGCTTGCCAACCCTTTACTGGAGTTTCTTTGCCCCTTCGCTACACCTGCTGTGTCCTTCGTGGCAAAGGAGACTGTTGGGGAAAGTTTCTCTCGGAGTAGCATTTCATCCATATTCTATGGACCCTCATACCTTGTCCTGACCTTACAGTGAAGTGAAGCTTTCAGCTTCATGACACCGGCCTTTTGCTTGCTTATGGGGGAAACTGACAAGTCTTTCAGACTGTCTGTACTGGAAACTGTGTCCCTTTTAGTCTTTTCATATTGCACAATGCATCTTCCAATGAGGTGCAATGGGGATACTTTTGAATCACCCTAGACCTACACTCAAAGGATGTTTAATTACTTTTAAATGTGCCTAAAGACAAGCTTACCATTTTTTACTGTAACTGTAATTGGCACATTCGCGTTAACTGTGTATGGCTAAAAACTGTGGCTAGTGTCCTAACATGGACGTGCCACAAGGTGTTTCAGTGGTCTTTTGGCCATGTTCTTGGCCACCTTCCTGCCTTCTCTGGTCGGACAATTCCTTTTATTCTCCAGCATGACGTCTGGCATGGATTCACATGCTCATGAATATTCCCCGTCAGGCTGGGAATCTTGGGTAAAAGGAAAAATGTTCACTTTCACTTACAAAACTACATTTCTCCCATAAACTGGGTAATACTGCCCCAGCCAATGACATCACTCTCCCTAAGTCCCTCTTCTAGCAGCCATCTTCAGATTTCTACTGAACACTTCAGTGTTGAGTCGGGTTTTGCTCTGCAAGCTGCTTCTCGGCTTTTTGTGTGTTTTGCGGAAAAAGGTTCTATTTTTGTTCAAAAAGAGCCTGAGTGCTCTTCTCTCCATCTGCTGACAGTGTGGATCCATTGTCTGTGAAGTTCAGTGCCCCTCAATAGCATTCCTCTTTGCTTCTGCTTCCTCTCCCCTGCTGATCTATCTATTTCAGCACCGGGCACCTGGCTACCCTATGATTTCGGGCCCAGATCCCTGCCCATCCAGGTGCAAATCCGCACTGCCTCCTGTCAACCCTTGCACTTGGGTCTGTATCTGCAACCCTTTCCTGCACTTATTAGACACCAGTTGTCTGAGCCTTATTTTTGCACTTTCCACCTGCTGGCTGCACTACATGTTGTTGATCACATGTTAAGCACTTTTCTACTCTTCCCCCCCACACCCCCTGCACTCCTCCCCCCCCTACACTTGTACGTTCTCAATGTCACTGGGCCTAGTAAGATTGTTGTTTTGTTCCTCCATTGCCTCGTCATGTATGGGCACAATATATATAAAATATCATATAAAAATGTTGAAGTTTCTAGAACGCCATCGGGCCTGCTTCGCTTGCTCCGACCATGACCGAGGAGAAGGAATAACCCTCTCCAAGCCCTTCACCCAGTGTGGGCTCGGAACTTGTTTGGGGAGGACAAACGCGCCTACATTGCCTCTACTGCTGCATCCAGACCACAAGGAAGAGGATTGCGAGATTTGCCGCAGATTCTCCAAGAAGACAAGGGACTGGCACAGTAGGCTGGCTGCGTGGCTGAATGCCAAGGCCTCTCACCTGTGCCCCGAGCAGGGTCATGCCTCACCCAAGGCTGGTCGGTCCTAGGAGTGGGCTTCTAAGTCCTGTGAGGGTGCCTCTGTGGGGGCCCAAGATAAGGACAAGCACCACAAATCAGGGTCCTCTGGGGTCACCGCAGAAGCGGGTCCCATGGCAGGCAGGGCGCGATCGACATCCTCCGCCTCCATTGCCAGTCGGCAATCCAGCTCTTCCTCGAAGAGGAAGCCGGCTTAGCTGCGGGTAAAGCTGTGGACGGAGAAGGCCGTGCTGCACAAGAAGGCCCAGGCGGCACAAGAAAAGTCTTCGCCGATGGAGCTGGTGACGCTGCTCTTGTTTTCGTAAGCAAAAGGGCCTGACCCTGAGAGGGTTACCCCCACACCACTGAAGGTATCCCTCCCTCCAAGGTGAGAAGCCGCAGTGCAACTTTGATATGGTCTGCCGGCACTCCGGAGAAGGGGACATCACCTCAGAACCCTGTTGCAGTCCCTCAGGGTGGAAAAGGGGCATGGAGGCAAAGAGGCCCCAGATCAGTCCCAGGCCGGGGCTCAAGCTGTGGAAATTTCATCCATGGAGGGAGGACAAGGATATGGGGTCTCTGCACACGATCCACAAGGACGTGGAAGAGGACAACTGCAATGACTTCAGCGACGGCGAAGAGGGCACAGAGCCCAGTGTTCCGATCATGCCTGTTCCGCCGAGGGCTGTGTGTCTGGACATCCTATCAACCCTCCACACCTTGGTGTCGGAGATCCAGAAGAAGATGCCACAAGGACCTGTTCCAATGGTCCTCCAGGCCCCCAATCAACCACCTACGAAGAAATGAAAGCGCCATCCAACGCCCCCTTTTTAAACTCCACACCTGCGTCTGGTCCCATCTCCCCCAGCATTCCCGGGGACGGGACAGCAATGACTACGATCTTGTTGCAGCGGGTCTCTGCAGCCTGGGACGTCCTCACTGGACGAGGTGGGTTTGTTCCACTATGATCGCCAAAGCCTCAGAGCTGTTCCAGCTCGTGCTCAAGGAGACTAGGAAAGAGGGTTTCCTGTACCAGAGGCGCAAGGCCAAGAGGAAGATGATTATAGCAGTACTCCTCCTGGTGGATGTGTTGGAGGAGGGCCTGGCCCTCTTTAAGACACCTTGCCCGGCTCCAGCCAAGAGAGCGGCTGGACAAGTAGTACCGGAATCCACACCCCAGTATGATATGGCATTTGTAACGCGCCTATACACAAGTGTTTCAGGCGCGACAAGGCGGGGGGGGCCAGGGGAACAAGAGGAGGCAGACAACGATCCTACTAGGCCAGGTGTCATTCAGATCGCGCAAGGGTAGAGGGGACTGGGAAAAGTGGAAGGGGAGAGGGGGGAAAGTGCTGTACATAGTTAGTAAATACAAGATAAATAATAGGGCAAGCTGGTGGCAAGTGCAAGGTAAGTGCCGGGAGGAGGGGCTGTAGGATACCGAGACAGTCCTGTAGGCAGTGCAGGGAAGAGTGGCTGGGCCAAGGACCGAGATCGGTGAGTGGCCCAGTAGCAGATTCAGTGCAAGTACCTGAGGTCGCAACCATTGCCGGCAGTGGTTTTGGCAACTGCAAGGAAGCAGTCATCTAACCTGTCCTCGTCATCCTCCGTCCCTTCGTACAGCAAGGGCACGAAGTTGGATGCCATGGGGAGGAACGTAATCTACTCTGCAGCGTCCTCCACGATCAAGGCGACCAACCCACTGGCGATTCTAGCCAGGTACGACAGGGAGCTGTGGTACAAGCTGGGCCCTATTCTAGAGTTCCTCCCCAACGACAAGAGGATGGAGGCGATTGCCCTCTTCCTGGAGGGAGGGATGGTGTCCGGTCACATTACAGTGGCACTGGACTCTGCCGACACATGATTCTGCCACATGGGAACAGTGTGCCTTCGTCACCATTGCCAAGGCTGGATGAAAGCCGCAAATTTCCAAACAAAGGTACTGAACATGCCTTTCAACAGGAATAACCTTTTCTGAAAGGACGTCGATGAGTCCCTACAGGCCATAAAGGCAGAGACTGACTGTGCCCTGGGCACGCTGCAACAGCACTGCTCTTCCTTTCGTTCTTCCAGAGGAAAGTCGGGCAGGTTGTCGAAAGGTTTCTCCTCCTTGTACCGTCAGCCGTCCAGATCCATGACCCAGGAAGCCCAGAGGCCGTTCCTAGGCCTACGGAGGAGGTCCGCGTCGTCGCCAGCAAGGCAGGATGCCCACGCCAATGAAAGCCTGAACCGGACAAGGCGTCTGGCCCCCACCCGTGCACCCCGGTGGGAGGCCGGCCGACTAGGTTCGTCAGCGAGTGGGAAAAGATGGGTGCTGGATGCTCTCGCCCAAGGACATACCCTGGAATTTCAGCACCGGTGTCCCCGGATCCTGCCTGTGGCCCATCACGACCAGCACATTCCTCGAAGTACAGGCCATGCTGTGAAAAGGGGCTGGTTCCCCAGTGACTCTGGGGCTCAGAGTCTACTCCAGCTACTTCTTGGTAAGAAAGACGGGGTGGAGGGGAGCTAAGGGGGCTGGGAGGTGAGGGTTTGGGGGGGGGTCTTTGTCTGGAGGCCCCTTCTTGACAAGTACCTCAAATCTTTAAAAAAGAAAATTCAGGGTGGTCACCTTGCAGCATGTTCTCGACCAACTGGAAAGAGGGTATTTCTTGACTTCGCTGGACCTGAAGGACACCTACCTCCATGTCCCCATTCACAGGAAAACCGCCGGTTTCTACGCTTAGTAGTGCAGGGACAGCACTACTAATTCATGGCCCCTTCGGCTTAAAGTCTGCCCCCAAAGTGTTCACAAAGTGCCTGGCACCAGTGGTGGCCCATCTGTGTCTACAGGGATTCATGTAGATCAGTACCTCAATGACTGGCTCACCCGGGCCAGCTTGTGGGAGTTGGCTGTCGGACACACCTAGGAGACAGGCTCATTAAGTCCGGTCTAGCATTGCCCTCAGAAGAGAGGGTAGAGGCCATTCAGGGGAAAGGGCTGCGACTGTTGTCGATTAAGACTACCATGGTGCAGACCATCAAGTCATTGTTCGGCATGATGTCGTCCTGCAGCTATCTCATCTGGCTCTGCAAGTTACAGATGTGACCTCTTAACGAGTTCAGTTCCTTGATGCTTGCTGGGTTCGCGTACAAGATCCCATTAGACCACGAGTACGTCGGGCGATAGGGTGTTGGGGCGCAGCTCCAACATCACCCGTGGCACAGGGTTTCAGAACCCTGCTCCATTCCATCAGATGGTCATGATGGACGATTCCCTGGAACGCTGGGGAGCCCACACCTGACGTATTCACCCCAGAGGCTGGTGTCTGCCGGAGGAGAAGGATCTCCAAATCAACATCCTGGAGTTGCGGGCAGTGTTCTGGGCCCTCAAGTCGTTCCTTCCGACCCTGAAGGGCAAAGCGGCTTGCTTCCGTGGCCATCTCCAAGGAAGACTACCAACAATGCATGGATATTTACAACTTGTGGAATGATACCTCAAATCTGGGTTACTTTGTCCTTTCTGTTACCTTTCTACAAGGTATCGCACAAAAAGGACGGATTTTGCCTCTCTCAAGCTGATTGTTCAATATACTGTTAATGTGTAGCCCTAGAACTCACCCTGATCGGAAGAACACTTTCCCTTCATGGTGCTTGCCAACTCTAGGAAGCGCTGTGGGGCCGCCTATCTAAAAGATAGGTAAGGAGAAACACGCTCTTTCTACAATGAATTAGATTAGTTAGAGCAAGTTCGTGACACATTATCCCACTAAAAATGCAATAAAAAATTGCAGATGGGATTCATTCTTCCGAACTGCATGCTTTGGTTAGTCAGGCAGTTCACGTGGGACTCTGCGTCAGAGGGACAGTTTATTCACCCTCCGTGAAGTGTCGGACAAGTAATGTTCCCCTTCACATAGAGGGAGTCAAGTACACCATTGTGCTACAAGAGGGAACTTCGGCAGGACCAAGTAGACCACATCTTCACCATGTGGGGCAGGTCCCAGATAGACTTTTTCCCGACCGCGTACCCCGGTAGCTAAAAATTGCGCGAGCCATGTTTTTCAAGATGGCACCTTAAGCCCCTTTATTTAAACGGGTGCCGGTCTTCTTTTTTCACCATTTACTTTTTGGAAAGGTCCTACTAGTGTTTGTCTCTGCATGCCAAGTCAAGTTTGGTCCCTTTGTTCGTATGCATATGGCGGGCTTCAGGACTGAAGACTGCCTCTGGCATTGAGTGTCTGGGGTGGGCAGGAAGTGAGGGAGGTGCCCGAAACTCCCTGTGCTTAGTCTCCTAGGAGACCCAAATGCACTCTGGCGTGATTGGCTGGCTGGCTGGCTGACTGTCCGGTAAGGACAGCTACCCTGCTGGGTGAGTGACCGCTAGGCTGGGATGAAAGGAAGAGAACTGTTTAAAAGGCGAGTCTCTTGGACTGGAAAGCGGAGTCGACCACTGGAACGGAAGAACCGAAGACGAGCTGGAAGAGGACGGCTGCTGCAACTCTGGGAACGTTGGGTTTGCCCGGTGAAGCCCTGCTGCTGGTCCGACTTGCCAAGTTCATCTCAAAAGAGAAGCCCCTTCAAGGACGGCTTCTTCCTTTGAGTTGGTTGGACCAATCAACTCGTAAGCCACCTGGATACCATTCTCGAAGCTGGTTAGGATTAACCAGGGGGAAGGACACCAGCTTGTGTGCTTGGAGTCCCTTCAGTTTGTGTAGCTGTTCTTCATTTTGTTTGCTTTCTTCAATGATCCCGTGCAGTGCAGGAGTCCCTCGACGTCCTCCCTCTTGTCCCCACGACTGAGGCTCAGGAACAGTGAGATCTGCAGGAACTGCCAGGAACCACCGACTTCCGCTGCATTTGTTTCTTCATACTGAGGTACTGTGCCAACCCGATTGAGAGAACGCCACTCTTGCGGTGGAAGTTTGTGAAACTTTCCCAACTTGCAGGCCTAATCAGCTTGTGACCCAACAAATGAATCTTTTTCACCTAAACTACTTCTGAGAACTTTTGCAAAGACTTTACCGTTTGATACCAGAACTGATACCAGAACTGCTCTTTCCTATCCAGAACACTAGCCCATTGACTTTGTCCTAGGCATATTGACTTGAACTAAACTCTTCCGGTGAACTGAAACTATTTGCACTGTCTAAGTATATGTGATCTATTCTACTTACCTTGTGCCTTTTTGCTCACTTCTAAGTAACTGAACTTCCATTTGGCTCCTATTTCCAGGGGAGCTCAAACTGTCTAAAATCAGTTTTGTATTGAAGTTTGTTTTACAATAAGTTGCCTCCTTCTAGTGAAATGTTTTCTAAATGATTGTGTAATAATACATGTTTTACTAAGTAACCTTGAGTATAAGTGTCTACTTGATCCACTGTGATTGAAATTCCTTTGTGTAATTTCTTGTACTGCTCACATTCACTCTTGATAGGCCTGGCTGCTCAGCTCGCTACCAAAAACTGTGTGGTACAGACTTGTACCAAAGGTTGGTTTGACTTGCACCTTTAGTCCTAATTGTGTGTGGTGGTCCCAGGGGGTACTGAATGCAATTCTGCCTAACACTCTGTATCAGCCACAAGACTGTCTGGGCCGAGGTCCACACGATCTTCAACTTGATCTTATTAAATGCTCTCCCTCTAGACCACTATGTTCCTCTGGTACAAACTCTTTGAAGCGTTTTGATAAACGGCGGGTAGGTTGTCGTTTGCTTTCCACAGCTGGCTCCCTCCTATGGAACATCTTCGCCCTCCCTCTGTGCCTTGAGCAGGACTTTCTTAAATTCCGGAAGCTCCTTGAGACTTTCAGCTTTACCTCCTTCCCTCCTCTTCTAATCCACAGTTGCTGTGTTTGGTGTCCGGGCCCTTATGCATCCTCAGGGCTCCTGACCTCCCACACCCAATCGGCCCAGTTCCTGTCTACATTCAGCACTTGGTACACCCTCTGCCCTGGAGGCTTGCAGTTAGAGCGAACGTGGCTTCAGGCCATGTAGCACTCAACAATCCTAGCACTTCATCTGTGGCTCACCCATGAGCTTGGGCTCCAAGAATGTATTTTGGCATTAATGATACCATAGGGTGAGGCCAGGGCAGAGAGTAGCTTGACTGGATTAAAGCCATAACTTACCTTGGTGCTGCCTAGTGGTTAACTAGGATGCCTATCAGAAAAGGTATACTGTTATCAGTGAAAGTCTGTGGAATTTAAATAATGTTGATTAGCATGCTAATTATTGGTTTTAATCCAGTCAAACTACACTCTCTGCCCTGGCCTCGCCCTATGTTATCATTAATGGCAAAATACATTCTTGTTTCAACCCCCTTCTTTGCGCAGGTTAACCGAACATCTAATGCAGATGTTACTCTATAAATGGAGAATTCATACATATAGAATCCTGGTATGTGACACCATATACTCTTATACCACTTGTGGATGGTCCGTTTTTGACTAGTTTTCACCTACTTACGCTATGATTTATAGCCACACAATACACTGGTGATCTCACCCTCCTAACAGTCCTCACTCACGGTCTAGCAAGGTGGTTCATACATTTCTCTGCATATAATTAGTGCCCATGTAATGTTCCCATCTTTATGCCACTTCAAATGTACAACGACCATGTAAATATTGCCTGACGTAGACATTCATTTTTTCATTCTATTTTGATGTCTCATTACTCCACTATATGGGATCATTCATCGCTCAACTGAATCATGGTATGATTTCTAATCTGATCTCATTTGTAACAACTTTTTACCAATGACATGACACATTTATCTGTCTTTGGATATATGATTTGCTTGACTTCCTATGATGTGATAACTTCACATCCTTTTGATGTGCTAGATCATTAATGTTTACCTTTTTACCTGCACACTGTGTTTTTGTTTTTCACATATTTTCTGTTTGATTTATTGAACCAATGTAGCCTTGATAACGACCTGGAGGGTCGAAACACATGTCGGCTGATGTATTTCGAATACAAATATTAAGGCTATTTCACAGCTCAAGAACTAATTGGAATGATCTTTTACTTTCTTCAAGAACTTTTGAATTCATATTGACTCTAACTCGTGGGACTTGCGCATTGAACCTAACCTTCAATATTCCTTTCAGTAAACCAACCAGTTACACATACCACGCATCAGGAGAGCTACAGCCGGAGTGCTAGGCTTCTCATACACTGCACCTAAACTATGAAACTCACTCCCCTGCCCACCTCAGAGCTGGAGCATCCATCTCTGCTTCTGTCCACCAGTCCAGAGTTTAGAAATCCATCTGAACAGAGACGTAGCTTTTTCGTGGGAGAAGCTGTGGTGGTCATCCAAGAGCAGTGTCGTCTGGAACCACATTTGCTTCGGAGTGGAACTGCCACCTAGCCGGGTCCCAAACTAGAAATCTACTTCAACTACGTCCCCTACTGCGGTACCAAAGGTGGGGAGCGACGACCTTGATTCCAACGTACTCCAATTCTGAAACACCCACTGCTGGCTAAGGGGACAGTGTACATATCACTCTTGGTCACCATCTACCCCCATAAGCATTACTTGGGCGTAAAGTCCACTCCTTAAACACTAATGTTCAAGGTTTTTATACCACGCTCAGTTGCATGGTTTCTCAGCACTCTGGCGGTTCAGTGATCATAAGAAGGGGATAGTGGGAGGTTAGTGGGAGGAGCAGGAGAAAGCAAGGCAGCTGGGATGTGCTGTTGGCAGCTTCAGTTCGGATGTACCGTTCATTGAGCTTGGGTGCAAGATTCGGGAGGTGGGTGTTGTGGTGTTGTGCAAGGTTTTGTATGCAATGTCTTGTTGCTGCAGTGAAGTGTGCAGTTTGCTGATTTATGCTCATTTTATTGCAGTATCTGCAAGGTGTATGCAGAAGGATAGATTTGTTAGTAACAGTTTGGGTTGTTGGTGGCCGTGGCTAATCTTATGCTTTTCTGGTTTATCGGTTGTATCTACCCTTCTGTGTCGCCGTTTCTAGTTGTATTCGTAAAGTTGCTTCTGGGGTGATGGGTTCCTGCGCTACATTGTTACTGTTTGTTGCCTGAGTGCAGGCCCTGTTTCTGACTAGATGCCCCTTCCAAGCCCACAGGGTGATAGGCGGGGACTTTTTAAGTGGGTTGCATTGGGGGTTAAGTTCTCATAGGGGCGTAGTTGGTGCTTGGTCCAGTTCCCACTTGTTGCCCTTACTCGTGGCATGCCTGGGGGGAGCTCCCCCTTCCCATTTCGATCCCTGCTTTTCCTTGGCCTACTTCCCTGGCCCCAGCATTTCTAGCTTATCAACCCTCTTTTCTTGGAGCCCTAAATTGGCCGGGAAGTTGTGATTGCAAAATTGTTAACCAAACAGTTCGACTAGATGTGAGAAATGGCTAAGCAGCAAAATTCTCCGAGATGCAAGGGCAGTCTTGGCAACACAGTTCACCTAGATGTGAGAGACGGCAAAGCAACACATCTCTCCTCCTGTATGTGAGAAATGATCCTTACCTCGCTGTGGGCAGTGGATCTTTCCTAGGCTACTTCACTAGGTGTAACCCCTAGAGTGTAGGAATGAGGAGCGTACCCACCTTTCCCTTCTAAACCTGTATGCATCATGGTTTATTTTTTTTTTTAATGTACCTGTTGATGGAGACCATCTCTTCCACAGGGGAACGACTGCCTAACCCCTTTACCAAGTACTTACCTATGGAATTAACTCCTTCAAGAACATAAACTTCACCTGGTTAGGGGAGCACTGCTCAAATTTAACTACCTTCTAACTTGTACTGCAGGTTGTTTTTATAATGCATAACCACTTTTCCTCTCCTTACTTGCTGCATTTTATACTTTTGCTTTGTATTTTGTAACTGTTTATAGCATAAAAATGTGGGTTGCGACTCCTTTGTGGCTACTTTTATTTCGTAAAGTAAATGCACTTCCAGAGTTGCTTAATAGATCGTAATCTGCACACGCTAGTCCAAGATGATTAGCAAAGTAGAAAATTAAGATGTATTAATTCATGCTACTGCTATGCTGTGTAATATGTATGGTTTACCTGCATGTGCACTGGGCTGTCTGTATGAATATCCACTACATGATTGTCTCAATTGTCCACTGTATTTTGCACACAACTCCTGACCCAAGTCTGCCTTACTGCTGAGCCTACGCTACCCAGTGATAGTTTGGCATGACCATATGTGAAAAGCCCTTGCCCATCCACTAGGGTGATCTCTTGGAATACCCACACAGTGGTAGCTGGAGTGCAAAGCCCTCCTAACAGTGGCAAAAAAGGCACATTGTTTTCTGTGACTTATTTCCTTAAACCATTTGTTCCTCAGGAACGTGAACAAAATGCTAAGGAACTGGTAGCTGAAGAAGAGAGAATTAAAAATAAAGCGGAAAAGAAAAAACTTAAGAAACAGGTAAGTCTTCATACTATATTGCTTGCTTTATCCTGCAGGATGCCATTGTGCTCCAGCCACCAGCCCTGTATCCCGCATGAATCATATCCTTGCCCCCGCTATTTCTGCTTAAAAACAGTCTGAAAATCTTTCATCTTAAATTCGATTTTATTTAACTTGCAGAGGCAGAAAGACCGGAAGCAGCAACAAAAATTAGAAGAAGAATTAAAAAATAAGAAAAAAGTTATAAATGAGAAGAAAAAAGAATCTGTAAGTGTCTTCCTTTTTAATTGAAAAATGAGCACTAAATCGGTTTTATCATTAGCAGTTTCTGGAAGTTTAATAACAGCAACTTGAGGTGCGTCTGAAAGACCACCTCAGAGAATGGGTGATAAGAAAGCAAACTGTATTTAGTTACAGCACAGCTGTGGAGTGAATGCTCAGCTGGCAGGATTTTTTTTCTTCACAAATTCATGTCGTTTTGAATCACCCGTTTTTTGTGAGAAGACTTCTCAAGTACATCTTCCCTCTATCCCTTGGCGCCCATCTTTAACCTCTGCCAACATAAAACTCTTAAGGTGGAGGAATGAAAACCATCTCTGCCCTTTTATCTGGATAACTCTTCCTCTCTTGCCTGCCTCTCCACATACAACTGTGCGGAAAGCAAAAGCAACCTAGCAACAATGAACAGACAGCCAACAAGCTGTTTTTGGAGTCTGACAAACTCCATAAGCATCCACTTTTTGCAGTGTCACAGAGAAATCCTTTAGATTGCTCATAAAGTTTAAATACATTTTCTTGTGTGAACTACTGTTCCAAGAATAGCAATGTGAAATTGACTTTACCTTTTCTCTTTGTAGGTGCAGCACACACACCATCTTGTGTGGAGTGCTGGGGGGTTACTTAGTAGCCCCTTTTCCAACGTACTCCTGTATCAATGTTCTGTTAGCCTCTCTACTTCAAATGGCTGGTGGCAGTGGTTTACTTTCCTTACCATTGTGCTTTTCTCCTGCAGGCTGAATACTCAGCTGCACTAATGTGTGACCATTTTGTCAGCATGTCCCCGCTCTTTTTTTTGTTTTTTTTGTTGCCATTTTCTATTTGAGGTCTTTGTTAGGACAGTTTTTCTGAAGTCCAACTAAGGGCTTAGTAACTGCATTCAACTGAGGCAGTACAAGACCCCACTCTAGTATAAGGCTGTAACACTCGAGTTAATGGTAGCGTAGACAGAGCAGGCAGGCTTATTTTAGGAGGGAGAGAGGGCTGTAGAATCAGTACAAATAAAATTGTCATACAAATGATCCAATGAAACGCTATGTATGTAAAAATAAAGCATTTATTTAAATACTGATGGGCCCAGATAAATCCACGGTAAATAAGTACTATCGCACATTACAATGATCAAAACACAACACTATACTTGAAGGTACACAGACCAAAGTATAAACCTTATTTGGAACATCGAACAGTAGTTCTAGGGAGGTTAAACCTTTTCATACACATTCAGTATAGGTGTCACCTATTCTTGGGGTAAAAACCAATGGTTACTTTCACAATTTCATTCAGTAATGCAAATGAAGTAGACCCTGCCAATTGTACAGTGACTCTCAGTACAAATCACATAATCTGTCAACTGGACAATATACCTTTTGTGAATAGTGGAACACTTATTCCAGGCACAGTAAAAACCTATAACTACTTTTGTGGGAAGTTATACTAGGTGAGTAAAACCTAAGAATGTAATATTCAGTTACAGGTGCTTTTGAGTGAAACAGATGGAGATAAGCAGTAACTCTGGTAACTTATCTTTGGATGGCACAAAGCTAACTAACGACTTATGAGGGACAGTTAGAATCGAAGAGAGACTGAGTGTCTGTCTACAGCAGCACAGGGAAAGCAAAACCGAATGTTAGAATTAATTGGTTATTCTAGGTAGGCAACAACCTAATACAGCCTTCTTCTGGACTGGCTAGCAGGAAGTCAGGGGAAGCAAGACCCAGTTGGGGGACACTCATACAATTATCCTAACAGGAATAATCTGGTGAAGCCCACACATTTAATTTTGGAAAGAGGCACAACCTAATCACAGGAGAGTAATATACCTTCACATCTACTTCCTATTAGAATGGCTGAACGGTTTCTAAGGAAAGAAAGATGTTAACCATACTCTTAAGAATAGTGCATCACACATCCAAGGTAAGAGTTAGTTACCAACCAACTCTTTACAAATAAGTAACTTTTAAACATTTTATTTTCTAGGCCAAAGGCCCAATCATTCAAAGTATTTCCCTTTTTCTTGGAGCATGAGTGTTCTGAGTGGCAGAAGCGGGGACAATAGGATCTAGTGTCCACAGGCAGTGTCCGGATAGGTTCTTAAGTAGCAAAAGTCAGAGTTCCTTAGGAAGACTTGGCAGACAGCGGAGTACTTTCTGGTTAGAAGAGGGTCCAGGGGCATCACAGAAGATGCCCTAGCAGGATTCTAGTAGTGGGACTGCACAGTATGAGAGGCCTCCCATCACAAAAAACACCCCACAGCTAAACAGAAATCCCAAGAGACTTAAGATAAGTCCATACCCAAGCCAACACAGTACCACAGCATTGAAGATTTTGCAGCAGGAAGACGTCAGGATCTGCAGCCAAATACCTGGTCAGTGGATTCCTTGTTGTGGTGACTGAAAACAAGACCTCGGAAGGAAATGTGCAGCAGGGATCAATGGAGAAGGTTCTAGGCAGGGTTTTTCTCGCAGCTCAATTTGGTTCTGCGGTTTTGGCACCATTTCAAGGAGCACAGAAGAAGACAGAAAATTGCAGTTGAATTCTCGTTGTTAAAAGTTCCAGCACTCTGAGGGGACTTATCGGAATCTATTAGTGTCTACAGAGATACCCCAGGATGCCCACAAAGTTTCAGCGAGATTAGGAATTCGGAAGACCATGCCCTGCACCATGGCTTGAGGTCCCAGGGTATTGGGGGTATTGCAGCAATGCAAGGTTGCAGCAACGTGTGGGATGGCACAATGCAGGTCTTGGGTCTAGTGGGTCTCACCCGGCTTTGGGTTGTCGGTTAACTGAGTCCCCAGGTCGATAAAAAGGACTGGCTACAGCAGGCTCCGGTTACACAGCAGGCTCTCCGGTCGCTGGAAATAGTTTCAGCCGCTTTTCCTTCATCATCCTCTTCGGTTCCAGTGGTCGGCCTGTCATCAGCTTCCAAGTTTGCAGTATTTAACAAGAACTACAGCACAACTTGTGCATTCTCTTCTCTCCCTGCATTTTACAAGAAAGGGGTGTCTGGTTGTCCGATCAGGACAGCCAGCCCCCCACTGGGATTTGTCCCATTCAGGCAAGGAGGAAGACAACGTGCTTTGGAGTTTTGGACTCCTCCCTCGCTTCCTGCCTTCACAAACAGACTGGAGCCTGGGCGATGAGTCCAGGGGAAGATAAAAAAAATCGCGCAAAGTAATTGTCCCACCCTGGATGTCGGGGGAAGGAACAGGAAAGAACCAGAAACACTAAAATGGCGACAAAAGAAGACCGGGGCCATTTTGGTAAAATAAGCACCCTTGGGGGCCTTTACTGCATATGTGAACACAGCCCGCGGTGAAGGTGCACCAAATTAATACAAGGTATCACTGCCACCAGCCGTTGAAGGTAAGTTTGTCCCTGTAACAGAATTGTTAGTTTTAGTGTGAAAGGGGATACATTGTATCTCCCCAGCACTCCACATAAGGTGGGGTGTGCTGGTTTCACTTAACAAAATGTAAAAGGGATCCAAAGATCCTTTCTACCCTTGGGAACTATAGTTCTCTCAAGGTTAGCAAAAGAAAGTTAAAAGAGGAGCCCTTAGGGCATCCCAGCAACAACAGGCATTTATTGCCAATAAGTTGTTAAGGAGGATAACTTTAAAAAGACACTATGGAGAGTCAAAAAAATGACACCCTAAAGAGATTCTGTGAGGGTGGAAAAAGGTTCCCACTCAAAGAGGCATTAAGGAAATCTATCCCACTAGTAAAGCGAAAAGTTCTGGGCTTGACCCAGGTCAGGAGGATTTAGCATGAAAATCTTACCTGTCTTTCTTGGGTTTTACTCTGCGCACCAAGCCAGATTTGAGCCCTTTGTTCGTTTTTCCTTTGGCGGGCTTCAGTACTGAGGGAGGTTTGCAAAACTTTCCTGTCCTTTGTCTTTAGGAATGCCTGAATGCATCCGCTTAAAAGGCGAGGGTTTTGGGATTGAAGACAGTCAACCACTGGGAGAAACACCCGACGAAGAAACCCTGAACAAAGTTTGCTGCATCATCGTGGACCTTTGAATTGCCAGGTGAAGCCCTGCTGCTGTGCTGAAACTCCTTTTTCTAATCAATGAGGAAAGCTCCGAAAGGGACAAATTCTTCCTTTGGGTTAGTGGGGTCCAACTAACCCTGGGACGAACTCCACTGGACAACCTTCCCCGTCTGGCTGTATTTTGCTGCTGCAGGAACAGAGTGACAGGGGTCGAGAAATCCTTAGTCGAGTGCAATGTCTGTGATCCGGCCAGAAACTCCAGGAGTCTCCCCAGGACCCTCTGGAAGCAGGATGACCAGAGCTAGAGTCCCCTCACCAGAGTGCAGGACTCGAGGAGTGAAGGAGCCCATCTGGTATCCAAGATCCACAGTGGTGCTGTATACAGCGCAGTGAAACCGCAAAGTGCTGCTGACCTGAAAAGGGCCTGTAGCTGCCGCCTGTTGGGGAGAATCCTCAGAAATGTGCTAATTTCCTCCACCTTGGAGACACCCAGTAACTTTGCTGGCTTTTGAGGACTTGGATTTTTTTTTAACCTGGAGAGACCCTTTTCCCCACTCTCGTATTTTTAAATTTGAATTTTACCTCAGTCTTTTGGTTGTGGAGTCTGACAAACTCCATAAGGCATCTTTTACTTTCTGTCACACAGCACCTTCAGTGCAGTGACACAGGGAAGTCTTCCAGATTTCCCGAAGGTTTAACAACCTTCTCTGGGTTAAACTACTGTTTCCCAGAGCAGTAAAGTGAAATTGACTTTACTTAGCATTTTAACTTTCTAGACCCAGCACACACTATCTTACAATGGAGTGCTGGAGAGGTTATCTTGTATCTAGTTTCTCATGTGACATTTTTTTGTTACTCTTTTCTCATTGAAGGGAACCGCGGGAGCCATCTTTGTCAAAATAGGGCCCGGTCGTCTTTTTTCGCAAATTTCTTTGTGGAAAGGTCCTTCCTGAGATTTTCTCTGCGTGCCAAACCCAGTTTGGTCTTTGTTCATTTCGCCTTTGGTGGGATTCAGGAGTGAAGCCCGCCTCTGGGGTAGGCAGGAAGTGAGGGAGGTGTCCGAAACTCTCTATGCTAAGTCTCCTATGACCCAAATGCTCTCTGATGATTGGCCGGCTGACTGCCCAGCAAGGACAGCCACCCTGCTGGGTGAGTGACAGCTAGGCTGGAATGAATGGGAGAGAACTGAATAAAAGGCGAGTCCTTTGACTTGGAAGGCAGTCGACCACTGGACTAAGGAACCGAAGAAAGCTTCTCCAGCATGTGGTCTGGCATGGATTCACATGCTCATGAATATTCCCTGTCAGGCTGGGAATCCTCGGTAAAGAAGAAAATCAGTATTGGTTTCATTTCTGATCTGTCTTTCTTAGTAGTAACCAATCGCTGGTCTCTGGGTCATACTGCCCCCAGCCAATGACTGCCCTCCCCCTAAGCCCCTCCCCTGGCAGCCATCCTCAGATTTTTACTGCACGTTCAAGAGTTGGGTGTCCTTGTGCTATAGCTCTCGAGCTTTTACTGCGTTTTGCGATTTTATTTTTATTTTTTTACTTTTTTTTTCTTCAAAGAGTTTAATCTCATTTTTTCGGTCAATCGAGCCTCAAGCTCCACTGTTTCTACTTCCGATCAACGGGGACCCGTTTGGAATTTTCTACGCTCCTCAAGGGCGAAGTTTCGTCGAGTTACGCTTCTTGGAGGATTCCAGATGATCTGAGGCCTACCTCGTGGACATGGCCCAGGACAAGGGAAGCTCGACGCCCGGATCCAAGCTGTTCAGGAACTGCCCTGGATGCGGTTTACAGAATGTTTTCAAGGAGGATGAGCATTCGAGATGTCTCTACTGCCTTCACGAAGACAACACGTAGAGAAGGACTGTGCGTTTTGCAAGAACTTGTCGGAACGGACTATGAGGGATCGTCTGATCCACCTCGCCAGCTGGCTGGAGAAGGGCCCAGCAGGTGAGAAGAAGTCGTCTGAGCGGTCTTCTAAGTCCTGTGAGGGTGCCCCGACGACATGGGCCCAACAGAAGGCAAAGCACTGCGAGTCCACAGGCACCGGGAGCGCCGAAGGGTCGGGCTCCTCGGCTGCCGGGCAGGGCGCATTCTCGCCAACGCCATCAACCACGAGCCAACGCCATGGCTCGGGGAAGATAAATCCGAGAACCCGGGTAAGCTTCTGGAGAGGTCCAGGTCGATCTCGATGGAATGAGCCGAGGGGGAGCGAGACGGTGACCCTCGCCCCAAGGTGAAGGACTCAAGCGCGCCCAAGGTGGTGAAGGCCTTGATTCACCCGGCTAAGGCCTCTATCGAGGGAGTCGTGGAGGCTACCCCAGTGGAGGCGACCTCTGGGCCCAGAGTTGCCTTGCCACCGCACAGGGAATCCTCTTTTCAGCCCATCGATAAGACCCCCGTGAAGACCCTGGTGGAAAAAGAGGGGGGGGGGGGGCGGTGGCCCTTACGGACACGGATACAGCCTCTGACAAAGAGGTTTGAAGAGGTCCGGTCCCACGGGCGGAATCCCAAGGTGGCGCCGACGAGGCTTCCGTGGAGGAGGAGCAACCATCGCGCTCGTCGCAGCCAGGGCCCGAGCCTCAGGACAACTCGGTGGCCATTTTGATGGCAATCCAAACCTTATGTACGGAGATGAGGACAAGGTTGCCTCCAACCCCAACAGACGGGCCAGCAGAACCGGGCCCATCGGGAAGCCCTCCAAACAAGCGGAGGAGAGTTCACCCCCCTAGCCCTTCCAGCCCTTCCGGCCCGCTCAGCCTTCACCTCCTTCCCCTGATCCTAGGGATGACACGGGAACAGATACTGCCACGACAGGGACGGATGACGATGGTGGTGACAACGGAATGGGCCTTCGATCGCACCTCCCTCGGGCCTCCCCGCCCGACGAAATTGTCTCCCCCCTATGCCATGATTGCCAGGGCATTCAAGCTTTTCCAGCTCTGCCCCAAAGAACAGAAGAAGGAAGGCTTCCTCTACCAACCGCACTAGGCCAAGAGGAAGACGGTCCTCGCAGTGCCGTTGCTTGACGACATCTGGGACGAGGGACTTGCTCTGCTCTCCTGAAGAAACCGTCCAGTACGAGAAGTGTCGGGTCCCTGATTCCGCCCCTTTGTGCCTTAGGGCACAGCCGACCCCGGATTCAGTCGTCTCCGCGGCGGCCAAGAAGAAAGCGGCGGGGCGACGGCTTCAACTTCAACCTCCCTACCGGACGGCGAGGGAAAGAAACTGGAAACCATGGACCGACGAGTCATCTCGTCTGCGGCGACGACAATTAAGGCGGCCTACGCCCTAGCAATTGTGGCCCGCTATGACAGGGAGTTGTGGTACAAGATCCCTCCCCTGCTGGATTTCCTACCGGACTACAAGTGGGCAGAGGCCCTGGCAATCCTGCAGGAAGGTGAGGTGGCATCGGACCACGCCATAATGGTGGCCACGGACATTGCTGACACCGGGTTCCGCCAGTTGGGCAACGGTGTTCGCCTCCAACGGCGGGGATGGCTCAAGGCAACAGATTTCCACCAGGACGTGCAAACCATAGTTTTGGACATGCCCTTCGACGGGAACAACCTGTTTGGAAAGACAGTAGATGAGTCACTTCAGGCCATCAAGACCGACAGACGGCTCGGGCCTTGGGAGTTTTGCAGCAACGACGGCCGCCCTTTCGGAACTCCGGAGGCAAGCAAGGTGCCTCCAGAGGATTCAGCGGTGGCTCCTCTACGTACCGCCAGGCAGCCCGTTCCTCGTTGCAAGAGGCCTACAGAGGGCGCAGCAAGTCAGGAGGATCTCGTCACTGTCGCCAAGGAGGCCAGGGCGGCAAGGCCGCCTCCAAGCAGGACTGAACCGGCCGTAGCGTCGGGCCCCCACCTGAGCACCCCTGTGGGAGGCCGGCTGGCGAAGTTCGTCAGCGTGTCGGAGTTCATTTCCACCGACCGTTGGGTGCTGGATGCCCTGGCCCACGGGCACACTCTCGAATTTGTAAAGAAGTGCCCCCGCATTCCTCCCGTGGCCAGGAAGGAAAATCGCGTCCCTCAGCTGCTGTTAGAAGTAAGGGCGATGCTCAAGAAAGGAGCCATCGAGCTCATCCCAAAGAGGCTCTGGGGCTCCGGAGTATACTCAAGGTACTTTCTCATCAGAAAGAAGACAGGTGGTTGGCGCCCCATCCTGGACCTGCGTCGGTTAAACAAATACATCAAGTCCCAGAAGTTCCGGATGGTCACCCTCCAGCACGTGTTAGAACAGCTGGAGGAAGGAAACTTCCTATCGTCGCTGGACTTGGAGGATGCTTACTTTCACATCCCCATTCTAAAAAGACACCAAAGGTTTCTCAGATTCGTAGTCCAAGGACGGCACTACCAATTCAAGGCACTGCCATTTGGATTGAAGGTGGCGCCCAGGGTATTTACCAAGTGCCTAGCACCAGTGGCGGCGTGGCTGCGCCTGCAGGGGATCCCCGTTTACCCCTACCTGGATGATTGGCTCATCCGAGCAAGGACAAGGGAACTCACCGTCGAGCACACAGCGAAGACCGTCCAACTGCTCACGGATCTGGGGTTCTCCATCAACTTCCCCAAATCCCACCTGGTCCCGTCGCAGGTCGCACTGTTTCTGGGAGCCAAGCTCGATAAAGTGGCGCGATTGGCCTCTGTCGGAGGAAAGGACCAAGGCCATCCTGGGCAAGGTGCAGCGCCTGCTGGCCACGGACGTGGCCAAGGTGAGGTCCATCAAGTCCCTTCTTGGCATGATGTCCTCTTACATCTACCTGGTGCGCCTATGCAGGCTGCGGATGCGTCCTCTACAGGAGTTCCTCGACGCCCGTTGGATGCAAGCGGCAGGCAGTTTCGAAGACAAGATCCCGCTCAACGAGGCCTTCCGCCAAGCAATTCGGTGGTGGGGCACCCGCGCGCATCTCGCGGCGGCCACGGACTTTCAGACCCCAGCACACGGTGACGATGGATGCTCCCTGGAGGGATGGGGGGCGCACACCGAGATCTCACGCGAGAGGCCTTTGGCTCCCAGAGGAGAAGTCACTCCACATCAACATCCTGGAGCTCCGAGCAATGTTCTGGGCCCTCAGGTCGTTTCTCCCGTCCCTCAAAGGCAAGGTGGTGAGGATCTTGACTGACAACACCACCTCGATGTTCTACATCCAGAAGCAGGGAGTAACCAGGTCCCCAGCCCTATCCAAGGAGGCCCAGGATCTGTGGCATTGGGCCGTTGCCCAGGGGATGTTTCTGGTGCCCTTCCATCTAGCAGGGATAAAGAACACCATCGCCGACTCACTCAGCAGGGAGCTGCGCTTGGCCACGAGTGGGACCTGCGTCAGGACCAGGTGGCTCGACTTTTCCGACGATGGGGCAAACCCCAGATCAACCTGTTCGCGACGAACTCCAAGTGTCAGAGGATCACCAGCAGGTTTCTGCAGCCGAGGAGCATGGGCGATGCTTTCTTGTTCCCCTGGGACGGCCTGTTCCCCTGGGACGGCCTGTTCCTGTATGCCCACCTCCCCCCGTTGCGACTCGTCAACCAACTCAAGAGGTCCCGGTGCAGGATGATCCTCGTCGCACTGGCGTGGCCGAGACAGATCTGGTTCCCGGACCTTCTGGACTTGTTGGCATCCACCCCAGTCAAGCTGCCGACGGACGCGGATCTCCTCGCCAGAGAAGGAGGCACCATCTTCCATCACAACCCGGGGTCACTGAACTTGCAGTCCTGGCTCCTGCGGCACTAGAGTTTGGAGGGTACGATATCCCGGCGGACTGCAAGGAGGTGCTTGCAAAGGCCAGGGCGTCCTCAACTCTCAAGTGCTATGGACACAAACGGAAGAGGTTCTCTGTCTGGTGCCGTGCACAGAAGATTAACCCTCTGCGAGTTACGGCCCCTCAAGTGCTGCCGTACCTACTGTCGCTGGCCAAGGTGGGGCTGGCTCATGCCTCCATCAGGATACATCTAGCGGCGATCTCCTGCTACACCAGAACTACGGGACGATCATCTCTGTGGTCTCATCGTCTGGTGAAGGAGTTTATGAAGGGATTGTTCCTGTTCCGTTCATTCCTGCCGGTGAAGGCTCCGGCCCTGGCGTGGGAGCTCAACGTGGTGCTGACCAGGCTCATGGGGGCTCCATTCGAGCCTCTGCATTCGGCACCGTTTAAGTTCCTGTTGTGGAAAACAGCATTTCTTGTGGCCATCACCTCCAGATGACGAGTGGGAGAGATCCAGGACCTCTCCTGTAAGCCTCCGTACCTGACATTCCACGAGACGAGGGTAGTGCTGAGGACGCACCCCTCCTTCATGCCCACAGTGCCGTCGGACTTCCATCTCAACGAGCCATTGGTGTTGCCTGTGTTCTTCCCACCGCCTTCGTCGCCGGCTGAGAGGACTTTGCACTCGCTGGATGTAGCTAGAGCGCTGAAGTTCTACGTGGACCAGACAAAGTTTTTGGAAGACATCACGGCTGTTTGTGAACTTTGGACCTGTGAACCAAGGGAAAGCCCTCTCGAAGGCTTCCATTTCCAGATGGCTCTCCGGCTGCATCATGCACTGTCACCGGTTGGCAAACCGACCGTTGCCCGGCCGTCCGAGAGCCCATTCGACCAGAGCGATCGCTGCTACCACGGCGTTCTTGTCTGGTGTACCCCTGCTGGACATCTGCAGGGCTGCTAGGAGGTCGACACACACCTTCACGAAATTCTACTGTGTCGACCGGGATTCCAGGGAGGAGTCCAGGGTCGGCCAAACAGTGCTGCGCAACCTGTTTGCCTGAAGGTGGGCCTGGTGAGGAGGTAAGAGTTGCTTAATGTTGAGTTGTAATGCTTAATGTTGAGCCTTGCCACCTCCCGTGGTTGTGCATGTGTGTACTGCTATGTATTCTTATTCATGAGCATGTGAATCCATGCCAGACCCCATGCTGGAGAAGGAACAAGTTACTTACCTGTAACTGTTGTTCCAGCATCGGTCTGGCATGGATTCACGTGCAAACCCTCCCTCCTTCCCCTCTGCGGCTCTTCACTTGGTCATACTGCCACTTTACGTGCTACCAAATCTGAGGATGGCAGCCAGAGGCGGGGCTTAGGGAGAGGGCATTCATTGGCTGGGGGCAGTATGACCCAAAGACCAGTGATTGGTTACTACTAAGAAAGACCGATCAGAAACGAAACTGATACTGATTTATTTTCTTTTGTCTTTACTGAGGATTCCCAGCCTGACGGGAAAATATTCATGAGTATGTAAATCCATGCTAGACCCATGCTGGAGAACAGTTACAGGTAAGTAACTTCCGCAACACCAAGTTCGCATAGACAGAGAAGCCACTGCAAAGACGACTTCTCCCTTTGAGTTGGTGGGACCAATCAACTCCAATGTAAGCCATTTGGACATCCATCTCGGAGCTGGTTGAATTTCCACAGAGTTGCTGCTGGAAAACCGTATAGACATGGAGAGGAACACCATATTGTGTGCGTTGCTTTTAAGCTGGC
Organism: Ambystoma mexicanum; assembly: GCF_040938575.1. Classification (NCBI taxonomy): domain Eukaryota; kingdom Metazoa; phylum Chordata; class Amphibia; order Caudata; family Ambystomatidae; genus Ambystoma; species Ambystoma mexicanum. The sequence continues at coordinate 1,655,021,585 of NC_090937.1, forward strand.
CTAGAGCTTTTGGAAGATCCTCCGGACTCCCAAGAAGCAGGACTGACTGAGCCTGAGCCCCCTCAACATAGTGCGGGACCCCAGAAGCAAGAAAGTCCATCTCAACAGCCAGGAACCGCAGTGTTGCTATTTGCGGTAGACGCGAGGAGCTGAAACACTGAACAGCCACTGAAAGTGAAGTTTGCCGGTTGCGAGTTTTGACCGTCCCAGTGCATTGCAGGAGTCCCCCGACGTCCTCCCTCTTGTCCCCACGACGGAGGCCCAGGAACAGTGAGATCTGCAGAGCTGCACAGGAACAGAAGTCTTCAGTTGCATCTTTTCTTAATTTCCAAGGTACTGTAAAACGAGTCTAAGAACTTACCTCTTACTGTAGAGTTGCTTGAAACTTATACAACTCACTTGTGGCCCTACATTTGATTATTTTTTTCATCAGACTCTTAAGAACTTGTGCAAAGACTTTTCCATTTACTTACCAGAAGTGCTTCATCCTATACAGACTTTTGCCCATTGACTTTGGCTTATGACTCTTCTTGGAGGATTCATATATTTGCCTGCTTAAGAATATTTGTGGTCTCTTGTGTTCTAATAACCTTTGCCTTTTTACCAATTCCTAAAAGTATACTGAATGCCAACAGTAAAATATTATTTATTATATTTATATAGTACACAGACAGCCCAGGGGTTACTTGCAAGAGCTTAATGTCCCCAGAACCTTGTTATTGAAGTCGTCTGTGGGCCATCCCAAAAGGGTATTTACTGCTTTAGAAACTAAGAGTGTACAGTATTGAAGTGTATTTGTTACTATTCTATTGCTCTTTTCTGAAGAAGGCTTTATAACTGACTGATAAATTAATAATTGTTTATGCAAGAAACCTTGAGTGTACGTTTATTTGAATACCTGTAACTATGAATCTTTGTGTACCTCTGCTACAGCTCACATTGACCCCTCTTGAGATAAGCCTGGCTGCACAACACGCTACCAAAACTGTGTAGTACAAGCTTCTACCAAAGGTTGGGTTGCCTATACCTGTAGTCGGAGTTGTGTATAGTGGTTCCAGAGGCTACTGCATACAAACTTTGCCTAACACCGCTGACCTTCAAATTGCTGCCGCAGGACCCCTCCATACATGTACGCTCACCTGGCTCCCACAGAGGCGTCGATCTGAACTGGACAGCTGCGGTCTCCACCAATGTGACGCGTAGGGCCGAGATGACGGACTGGACTGGCCCACCTAGCTTTGTTTGCTTGGCCCGTAGGAATATTCTTCTGCAAATGGAGAAAGGGAATTAACCACCCGTGGAGTTGAGCGTAAATCCTCCCACCCCCGCTGTTCTCCCCACAGATCACCTTTTGATGTCCCCTCTTATAGTCTCACCTGATGGTTTCAAAAGATGAGCTATCCATCCTGCATTGAGCGCAGGGGCGCGTTGATAACCAGTTGCTTCACTGGCTCGAAGGAATTGGTGAGTTCCAGAACAATATTGACTCCGAAAAGTATGTAGTTCGTAAGAGTTCAAATGCCTGACTTTCACTCTTGTCCGATTCCTTGCAGGTTGCAGCTTGACCCTAGTGAAGAGTTCCTCGTGGCAACCGGTAATATTCTGTTAAGGATTTGTATTTTCCAACACAGTTCGATAAAATGATGTCAATATGTAACTTGTTGCTTTCTGCCTTATTCAGGCGCTGAGAGAAAGTATGAAGTCTCGGGGAATAATACCTCCGGCGGTAAAATCAGGTAAGTCTATTGTGGTGAGGAGGGTTCCCCTTGATAGTCCCTTTGTTTCACCTTGCTCTCCTTTTGTTTCCCCTTAGGGGCCGGGGTTCGGCGAAGATGCAGTGGAAGCTGCGCCGACCCGTGAAGAGGAATAGTACCCCCAGTGGTAAAATCAGTTAAATCTATGGGGGGGATAACTAATATTCCTCTGTGTATTCCCTTGGCTCACCTTGCTGTTCTTGTCTTCTCCTTAGGTGCCGGAATGCGGCGGGAACATGCAGGAGGATGCGGTGGAATGTGAAGATGCTGCGAAGGCCGCTGAGTTCAGCGCGGCACTGCAGCAGGCGAGGCGGCGCGCATAAAATAACTTCTTTCTTCCAGCTCGAAGGCGCGATGGATCGGGAATTCAGGTAAGGATCAAAGGTATTGCTCTTGTTCTAACCTTTTCTCCTTCTTTCTCCCTTTTTCTAGGAGCTCCAGACTCGAGGCGGGTGTGGCAGAAGACTGGATGCAGACTTGCAGGCACGGTGAGCGTTACGCTGCTGGATGCAGAATAACGCGAACCGTGTGCTGCTCTTCGGGCGTGGTTTAAATAGCCTCCAAAGTAGTCCCAGGTAAGTATTCCTCCCCAGCCCCACCCGAGTAAAAATATAGTCCCTAGGTAAAATAGTCCCTTCCAAGCCTCTTTTGGCTTGGAGCTCTGCAGCATGGTCTGCATCAGGTAAGCTTGCAGCATGGTCTGCATCAGGTAAGTTCTACTCTGAGGCTGGCGCCTATGGTGCCAGGACAGACTCTCCATATGAGCCTGGCGCCATAGGCACCAGGACCGTACCCAATCAGCCCCTAATAGGGGTTTTTGGGCTGCCTGCTTCCGGGGTTGCTGGACCTGGTCTGGGTTCCCGGGGGTAGGCATCATGACAATACATCCCCCCCTTTTATCCCCATGACTGAGGCCCAGGAACCCAGGATCTGCATCACTGCAACCAGACAGAAGCCAGCTGGACCATTCTTACCAAAGGTACTGTTGTGACTTGGGGTACATACCTTGGGGTCTTTAGCTCTGCTCCTCTCAGTTGAGATTTGTAGTAGCTACTTTGCTAGAGGTAATTTCAGCTCTACCCCTCACAAGTGTAACAGCTTGTGATCCTTGTTAGGCAAGATTGTATGTAGTAACCCTGTGGGAGACTACACCAGTCTTGTCTTCTTGGTATTAGGTAACCCACCTATTGCTATTGGTCTGTACTACACAAGTTGGAAGAGTGACTGAGCAGCCAGACTTATCTTAAGCGGGGTAAACATGAGTTGTAGCATCGAAATCCACACGTGTCCAAATAACACTTATAATCAAGATTTTCTGGTGAAATAATTAGTTAACGGTCCGTTTTTAAATAAGCCTTCCTTTGAAAAGGGAAATATGCAACAATCAAAATACACTTCATTCCACTTTCTCAGATTTCGAATCAGCAAGTAGATTCTCGTTAGAGATGCCGTCAATACATTTCCTACACCCTGGGGTGACTTCAATTACAATACAGTATTGGTATGTATATATCACTTTTTGGTACTTAATAAATTCTGAGGTTGTGGAAAAGGTTAACCTTTTAACAGGTTCTCGGAGCATGTGAGTACTTTTCAATCGACCAGTGAAGTCTATATTAGACCTTTGCCAGCAATACAAGGTAAACTTAAACACCACCTATGAAGGACAGTTGGAATCAAATTCAATGGGTCAAAAGAGTCTGCAGGGAGCCAGTCAGCCGAAGTCAATTTTACAATCGTCTATGGAGCTGAGGCACTTCTTTAGATATTACAAAAGTCTTGCACAGTTTGTATGGAATCACTGTTGGGCCACAAGCTGTTAGGCTTGTGAGGGTCTGAGCTGAAGTGAACTCTGCAAAAAGCAGCTACTGCAAGCTTGTAGCTTGCATCATCTCACTTGAGAAAAGAGGCAAGCACCCCTTAGTCATCACAGTACCTTAGGTTTGAAGAGGATCCAGCAGGCTGTTCTGGTTGCAGTTCCTGGGCATCGGTCATGGGGACAAGAGGGAGGACGTCTGGAGGACTATTGCAGTGCCGGTTGAAGGTCCTCTGCAGCTTTGGGCTCTTTTCAGATAAGCGGCACTTTGCGGTTTCAGCTACCGGCAAATAGCACTGCTGCGGTTGTTGACACTTGATGGGCTCCCCTTGCTTCTGGAGTCCAGCACTCTGGTGAGGGGACTTGGGCTTGGGTCGTCCTACTTTGGGAGGGTCCTCAATATCTTCCTGGAGCTCTGGCCCGGCTTAAAGACGATGCACTAGACTACAGATTTCTCTACCACTGGCACTCGGTTCCAGTATCGGCAAAGAAGTATAGCCAGTTGGGGAAGATCCTCCAGCAAAGTTCATCTTTGGGTTAGATGGTCCCACCAACCCAAGGGAAGAAGTTGTCTGTTCTGGGGCTTCTTTAGCAAAATCGGAGTTTGAGCTTCCGTGCTGCAGCAGGGCTTCACCGGGCAGTTCAATGGTCCAGCAGGGCTCAGCAAGCTTCTCTTCCAGTTTCCTTTGTTGGAAGTTTCGTCCAGTGGTCGACTCTGCCTTTAATCCAAGAAACCTTGCCTTTTATGCAGGTTTCTCCCATTCATGCACAGCCTAGCTGTCACTCACACAGCAGGGTGGCTGTCCTACAAGGACAGCCATCCAACCAGCACTGGGTGCATTCAGGTATCCAAGGAGACTAAGGACAGGGAGCTTCAGGCACCTCCCTCGCTTCCTGCCCTGGCACACTGGAGCCAGAGGTGGGTTTCAGTACTGAAGCCCGCCAAAGGCAAAACGAACAAAAGGGTCAACCTGGTTTGGTGCACAGAGTAAAACCCAAGAAAACCCTCACAAGCAAGAAATAGCAAAAAAAGAAGACGCTGGCCATTTTGACAAAATGGGCACCCATGGGTGCACTAGTGCAGCTGAGAATCGGCCTGCGGTAGAAACGCACAATGGTAGGAAAATTAAACCACTGCCACCAGCCATTTGAGTATAACCTAAAAAATGTTAAATGAATAAATAGGAAAAGGGGCTACTCAGTAACCCCCACCTCCCAACAGCACTTCCACATAAGATGGGGTGTACTGGACATACATAGGAAAAACAGGTAAGTAAAGTCAATTTCACTTTACTACTCTTGTGAACAGTAGTTCACCCAAGAGAAGGTATTTAAACCTTAAGAGAAATCTAAAGGATTTCTCTGACACTGGACTGAAGGGGAGCTCTGTCACCATACAAAGGTAGATGCTTATGGAGTTTGTTAGACTACAAAAACCGAGTTCAAATCAGATCAACAATACATGAGGGAGTGGGAAAAATGGCTCGCTATCTCCAGGATAAAAAGTCCTGCAAAAGAGCGGGGGGGTCTCTAAGGTTGAAGAGAATTAGCACAGAAAGGAGAATTCTCCCTTACACTCCCCCAACACAGAAAGGGACAGGAGGATTTTATCCTATCCTGGATGAATCTCCTAATCCAGTCGGTCATACTTTCTGGAGAGACCATCAGCATTTTGGTGATTACACCCTGACCTGTGTTTTATGGTGAAATCAAACCCTTGGAGGCTGATGGACCACATTAATAACTTAGGATTGTTCCTCTTCATCTGCATTAACCATCTCAAGGGTTGGTGGTCTGCCTGAATCGCAAAAGTAGATCCATACAAGTATGTTCTAAACTTCTTCACTAATGTTCAATTGTTGACCTCTCACGGTCCTTCACTTTCCTACTGAGGAAGCAGATGGGGTGTTCCTGCCTTTCTCATCCAGCTGACTCAACACTTCACATATTCCTGTATTAGAAGCATCTGTCTGTACAATGAAGGATTGGTTTTAGTCTGCTCTCAAGTGGAGCTTGACAAAGGGCTTTCTTCAGTCCTTCAAAAGCCTTGGTGCACTCCTCATTCCACTTGGCCTTCTTGGGGAATTTGGGTGAGGAGATCGCATTCAAGTGAGAAGCTAAGGTCACATAGTTCTCAATGAAGTTCCTATAGTAACCAGTGAGGCCTAGAAAGACTCACTTGGGTTTAAGTAGTAGGGGTGGCCCAGTCTTGTACAGCTACTACTTTGCTAGGCATTGGCCTTATTTCACCTCCTCCTACCTCAAGGCTAAGGTAGACTACTTTACTCTGACCAGTTTGACATTTACTAGCTTTTATGGTTCCCATCATAACCAACTTTGGTAATGGGTCCTTCATACTAACCAGGTCCCAGCCAGCATTAAAGAAGCCTGGGTTACCCCACTCTTAAAAAGAAAAACACCCTAGACCCTACCGTACCCACCAACTACCGACAAATAACAGTCCCCTTCCTTCTAAAGATTTTAGACAAAATAGCTTATATTCAAGTCCAGGCCCACCTAGAACATAACCAACTCCTTCAAACACGTCAATCTGGCTTCAGGCCCAATCACAGCACAGAAACGGCCCTCCTGGACCTAAAAATCCAGATGGACTCCATCAGGGACACAGGAAAACTCTGCATCCTCCTACTACTGGACCTCTTAGCAGCATTCGACCTGGAGGATCATGATGAGCTTTGCTCCACATTAGCCGAAGATTTCAATTCTCCAAGGGCGCCACCTCATGGGTAAAATCATTCTTAGGCAAACGAACCTCCAGGGTCTCTAAACGGCAGATCCTATTCCAGTTACCATTGGCGTACCACAAGGATCATGCGTATCACCCACACTGTATAATGCATTTACTAAACTCCTCTTTTCAGCTCTTGACGACATGGGTGTCATCTACACAAACTTTGCAGATGACACCCAGATCCTCATTCCTCTCACCGGGAACTACGCCCAAGATACATTGACCATCAATAAAATCTGTGCCATAATACAAAACTGGATGGCATTAAATAGTCTTTGCCTCAACGATGAGAAGACAGATTCTCATCGTCGGCTGCCACACCAAAATAAGTGCTCTACATCAGGATTAGCAGCCATCTACATTGGCACCATGATACCTGTTCTCAAGCAAGTCAAAACACTAGTTTACATTGATGCCAACCTCACCATGACCAAACACATAAACACACTTTCTTCTACCACTACGTAGACGCCAAACTAATAGCACTAAGCCGGGAATTCCTGACTCCCTCCAACTGCATCAACCTTGCCAGGGCTTTGATTTTATCGAAGCTCGATTATTGTAAAATCTTACTACTTGCAACCTCAAAATCCAACCCTAACAAACTCCAACTCATACAAAACAAAGCATTACGAGCCGCACTAGGCATAAACAAATTCGACCACCTTTCCAAGATAAGAGATGCCCATTGGCTACCCAGGAAACCCAGAATCATTTTCAAACTTACAAATGCCATTACGAAAAAGCACCCATTTACCTGGACAAGGCCATTGTGAAAAAAGAACATGCCAGAGTGCTCAGATCCAATAACCAACTGCTAATGACAATACCCCGTTATAGTAAATCTAGAGCCGGCGGTAGTAGCTTTTCTTATGCCTAGCCCCCAAACACGAACTCCTTCCCGATCAGCATCAAAAAAGAATTGCCACTCACAGCCTTCAAAAAACGTCTAAAAACTTGGTTATTCAACCAATAACAATGAAAACATACCTCCCAGAAATTGTAAATAATGTCATACGCTGCCTGTATTAATGTATGCTGCAACCCCTTAATGTATATATTCGTCCTAATGAATACAGTAATGCCGTATAAAGGTAAACCACTGTATATTGATCACGATTGTCTTATATTGAACTTACTCTTATTCCAAGCTGTCTGTAACCTCGCCGTGATACCTCTGGGTCTGGGTGAGTAACAAATGTAATAAATAAAATGGTCAGATGGCCCAATCAAGAGCCTGCAAAACCTATCCCACGTGGTAATGATGCTCTTCCCAAGTGAGGCTGAAGCATTGCAATTTCATGTCATGTAAGTATTCCATGCAGAAGTCCTCCATCCCATTCAGAACTTGATTCACTATCCTCTGAAATGTAGCAGGTGCATTTTTGAGTCCAAAAGGCATAACATTAAACTGGTAGAGGCCTCCTGGGGTGGGAAAGGGTTTTCTCTTGGCATGGTCTGTCAGGGCTATTTGCCATTAGCCTGAAGTCGGGTCAAATGTACTGAGTAACTTGGCTGAACCAGGTTTGTACACCAGCTCATCTGTCCTGGTAAAGGATGGGCGTCAGTCGTGGTGACTGCATTAAGAGCTCTATAGTACCACCGAATCTCAACTCTTTGGATCCGGCCTTTGGCACTAGAACAACTGGACTAGCCCATGCACTTGTAGATGGCTCTATTACCTAAAGATCAAGCATCATTTTGACCTCTTCCTTTATGTGGGATCTGACATTATGTAACCCCTGCTTTTCACAGGGAGACTCTCACCAGTGAGAATATCATGCTGGCCCCAAGGGGGTCAAGCCTGGTGTTGGTGAAAACAGGGAGGGAAACTGACAGAGCCTTGCACTCCTCCTGAAACACGTGTGTACGAGCGCAATATAAATAAAATATCATATTTCTTTTCCTGTTGGCAGTCAGATCTGAAGAGTTTTACTCCTTCGATTTTCCCCTGAGGAGATCAGGGAGAGGCTCACTCTCCTCTTGATCAGAGGCTTGAAGCAAAGCTCCTAGTTCTGGTCTGGAAACTTAAGCTTTCAGACGGTTGGTGTGATCGACCTTAGGGGCCTGTGCCGTCCAGTCTTGAATCTTCCTGCAGGAGTGATGCTGGCCCACCAGACCCCCTACGTATGCCTGCCCAATAATCACTTGGAAGATATAACTACCAAGCTGGCACACCCAGGGGTAAGGGCAATGGAGAAAACAACAAACGCAGATCTTCACTGGCTCTCAAAGTAGCAAGCCCACTGGTACTGGTTGATTCCTCAGTGTCTGTGAAAATCTAAACACAAGGATACACAGATTAATATTACTCTGTTCTATATTCTAAAAATTGCTATAGATATTATTTACCACCCATGTCCATAATACCTGTAGCCTATGCTAGATTGCTGACAGGCTTCTTTTACTTGCAAATGTATCTTCTTTAAATCTTAATGAGTCTTTTTCTTAACTTCTTTGAATTCTTTGTTTGGCACTTGACTCTGTATTTATGTAGTTCTATTGTATTCTTACTTGTTGATAGTAATCCAAAAACTTTCTGAGGATAATGCTAAATTTAAAATATGCAAAAGTATTTTTGTTGAATAACTACTCCTTTCTTTGCAGATATGCTTTAAAATTAAACATACCAAAAAATGTATTTAAGTTACAACTTAAATATTTACAGTTCAAAAAAGGAAGGAAAAAATAAACTACTTCCTTAAATGTACTTTTGAAGAAAAAATGCAACTGCTTTAAAGTTTGTTTGATGTCTGAAGAAATCCGACGCACTGCAGCAAAAAAAACAAACACGACGCTCAGGACGCGTGTTAATCCAGCTGATCTGACGAGCCCGTCGATTGCGCAATCAGGAAGTAAAAACGAACACGACGCATACCATGCAACCCGCGCAATCAGGAAATAGGAATTACACGAAGCAAAGGACGCAATACACACTTAAGCGCGTCCTTTACTCAAAAGTTCAGTTGAGTTACGAGTGAACGCACATGCCATAAATAAACACGTTACTAAGTTAGTTTTAGTAGTGTATCTATATACCTTAACAATAAAAAATGTTCAGCGTGACAGTAAATCAGTAATAGGATTACAAAGATACTAAATGAATGCTCATCAATGTAAAACTGTACATGCAGCCGCAAGTATGAAAAATGTTTGTTAACCCTCAAACATAACGCGTGCGAATACCCACATAGGAAAACGTTCTTTTAAAAGCAGAATAAACAGTCTTTGTTCCTTAAACAATAAAACTTCTTGCAAGGAAACTAGAATATTACTTCAGTTCATTTGGCAGAAAACTTATATTTAGCATTCAAATAAGAACTTAGCTTGCTTCATCTGTAAATAGTCTCTTGTCATTTGAAAAGACGACGTCTTTCTGGAATCCGCTGTTTATAAATTCTTCTGATCTTCACTCAAAAAGATTACGATGGATTACTTTTACTAAAAATATTTTCTAAGCTATGAAACTGCAACCTTCCTCTAAGAAAACTGGAATGAAAGGCAGTTTAGAACTCTTGCCTGTGTTCCAAACTACCTCGACTCTTTTCCTCCAATCATAGTTGTTGCAAGGAAACTCCATCTTGGCTTGGGGACATAGACACTTGCATATTATATGATTAAGGAAACCTAAATATATATATGATCATGTACAATCAGATCCAAAACCCAAACCTCTCAACAACAACTTCTACTAAAATATGTAATTGTAGAAACTAAAAATGTATTTTTACATGAATCTCCTTAATGAATGTTTTCTAAGATAATGTGTCTTTGGAAATCTGGAACTGTACCATGGGATCTTGACCGGGCCTACTTGGGGTTGCCCAAGTCCACTAAATAATTGACCTCTCCAAGTTTACCCGCAACCTTGAAGGGTACAATCCATTTGTCCTATAAGGCCCTCTGCCTTGTAGGTACCATAACTAGAACTAGCTGGTCTGGAGTATACTCCACCATGTTGGCCTTCTGGTCTTGCCAATGTTTGGCAAGAGCCTGACCTGCTTTCAAGTTATCGGAAGCTTCCGCTATGAGTGCCCTTTTCCTCCGGAGACGTAGCACATAGTGTCCCTCAATGCCTTGAGGGAAGGAGCACTCTTCAACCCATCCTTGATTAGGGCCAAATGGCCTCTAACCGGATGACCATAGAGCAGTTCAAAGGGAGTGAAAACAACCCCTCCTTGTGGGACTTCTCTATAAGGAAAGAGAAGGCATGTCAGTAGAAGGTCCCACTTTATTCTAAGGGGTTCCTCTATTGCTCTTCATAGGTCTGTTAAACCTCTCTACCAATTCATTGGTTTGGGGGTGATAGGCTGTTGAGAAGTTGTAGGTCACGCCAGTTTGTCCACATGTTCTGCATGTAGTGGGACATCAAATGTGACCTCACCCCCCCCCCCCCCTCTGTCGGAGATGGCCTTCTTAGGAAAACATACCCTGGTAAAGCTACCAAGGAGGGCTTTAACCACTGCCTGAGCAGTAACAGTTCTTATAGGTTTGGCTTCAGGATACCTGGTAGCTTGGTCTACCACAACCAATATAAATCGGTTGGAAGTTGAAGGGTCTAGGGGACCAACAATTTCAATCCCCACCCTCTCAAAAGGGACTCCCACCACTTGGAGGGGCATTAAAGTTGCCACATTCTTGGCAACCCACAAGTCTGCAGCCTGTGCTACCTTTTTGGGATCAATCTCGTTTGAGTCAGCCAAGTGCTGTCTCAGCTCAGGAGAGAGGCATCAACAATAGATGGTAACAGATTTCTCATTCCTTCAAAGGTGTTAACTCTGTAACCCTTCACCCAACCATCACGGAGTTCTTTAAACACTCACATACACAGGTAGCCCAAGGGGTACTATCAGCCTCTCTGAGGGTCCTTAACCTCTTAAGGTACTGGGAAGGGGTTTTCCCAAATCTGTCTAATGCCAGCTTCACAGATACAAAATACCTTCTCTCAGTGGCACCCAACTCCATTACAGCATCAGTCATTCAGGGGGAGCCTAGACATGAGCCAAGGAATTAAATCATTCCCACTGATTCCTTGAAGACCATAGGTGTATTCAAATGTACCCAACCATTCCAATACATTGACTTTTGCATCATGCATACTCGCTGCTTCTTTGGGCAGGCAAGGTCTCTTATAGACCTAGAGGACCACGAGAGGGAAACCGATTCAAGAGACAGTCTTTTCATATCTTTTTCATGTTGCATTTCCAACTCCCTGAGTCAGATGTCTGGCTTCAGTTTGAGCATTTAACGTTTTAAATTCCAGCTCTAATCTTTTGTTTTCAAGAGAAACATATTCTGGGCTTAATGTTAGCCCTTGTACGGTCCCAGTGTAAACACTGAGGCAAAAGGGCAGGCTGTGGCAAAGAGGGGTTCTCTGTGACTCCTCTACCTCATCTGACTCCTCTTGCAGATTGGAGTAAGACTCTATACTGGCATCCTTGTCATATCCCATATGACTTGGGATAGGTGTTGCAGGCCTACTGCCCAAACTCTGCTGATTCAACAACCTTGTAACCAATTGATATATGGCATTTGTAATGAGCCTATAGACAAGTGTTTCAAGGCGTGATGAGGCAAGGAAGGGGAACAGAGGGAGGACCGATATCGATCTTACTAGGCCAGTGACATTGAGATCGCGTGAGTGCAGCGGAGGGGGCAGGCGGGAGAGATGGTGCCTAGGGATAGAGGAGGGGCAGTGCTGTCCATGGGATCAAAACAAGAAGTGCGGCCAGCAGGTGGCACATGCAAGGGTAAGAGCAGACAGCATGTGTCCAAAAGTGCCGGTAAGGGGACAGTAGGGTTACAGATACAGACCCAAGTGCAAGGGTTGCCGGGGAGGCATTGCGGGTGTGCAGGGATCTGTGCTCGAAATAAGAGGGTAGCCAGGTGACCAGTGCAGTATCAGACAGGAAATCAGTAGGGGAGAGGAAGAGAGGTCGAAGCAAAGAGGAAGGTCTTGAGGTGCTTCCGAAACCGGAGATGGTGCTCAAGTTTCAGGGAGGCTATTCCAGAGGGAGGCCCCAGCCGAAGGAGATCTACCACCAACTTGTTGCTTGGAAAAGCAACTGACCCTGAGGGAGGTGGAGGAGTGAAGGGCTTGTGTAGGATGGTATTTACGAAGAGAGTGGGAGGTATTGAGGACCGGACCCAGGCCCCAGAAGGCCTTTTAGACAATGCAGAGGGTCTTGAACTTAATCCTTGCAGAGATTTCAGGGCTGGAGAGATAGGATCCCTGGGTTTGAGGCCAAGAACAAGTCTTGCTGTCCTATTCTCGATGAGTTGCAGAGGGGGGAGAGTAGAAGCAGGCAGATTAGAACGAGGCTGTTGCTGTAGTCCCGCCTTGAGAACCAGAGCTATAGAGACAGTGAGCTTCTGGGGGAAGGAGAGGAAAGGAAGAATACCTCTGAAGAGGTGCAGCTGGTAGTTGACTTCTTTGAGACACCAGTTGTGAGGAGAATAGGAGAGTGTGGAGTTGAAGATGACCCGAGGTTCTTAGCCTTACAAGAGGGAGCAGGAAGAGGGTCAAGGGAGGCCGGCCAGAGTGACAGGAAAGAAGGGTGCAGGTGTGCTGATGAGAATCTGTTTTACTGGCATTAAGGCAGTGATCGTTGGCAGCACACCACTTGTTAGGCAGGATTGTATGCAGTACCCTGAGGGAGACTGCACAAGCCTTGTCCTCTTGGCAATGGTTTACCTAACCTTTGGTATAAGCATGTACTACACAAGTTAGTAGCGTAACTGAGCTGCCAGGCTTATCGCAAGAGGGGCCAACGGGAGCTGTAGGGTTGCAACATAGTTTCACAGTGACAAGTATCGAAATAACCCTTACATTCAAGGTTTCTTGATTAAACAATTATTAATTTAAGTCGGTTTGAATAAGCCTTCTGTAGAAGGGAGCAAACATGTAACACTTAAATATTCTTCAAAAATACACACTGTTTCAATAAATAGATGCCCATTTGGGATGGCACACAGACACTTCCTACACCCTGAGGTGACTTAATTAACTAGGACACTGTGGACATTGATATATCACTGGTACATTTAGAGAAATACAGTGTTTGGTGTAAAAAGGTTAAGGGAGAAAAGCAATGGTTAACAAGTTTCTCAAAAAGGTAAGCACTTCTGAACACCCCAATGCAATGTAGATTAACCCTTTTCCCAGCTACACAAGTTAAGAATGTGACTTTTTGGAGGGTCAAATCAAAATAGAGTCGGAGGTTAGTCTTCAGGGAGCCAGGACAGCCAGTGCCACTTAAGCAAAGTCTAGGGGAGCTGAAGTTCTTCTTGAAGGTAAGTAAAATGCCTTGTAAAAAGCCTTGCACAATGTTAGAGTTTCTGTTGAAAAATAAATCACTGTTGGGCCACAAGCTGGGGGGCTTGTGATGGGCAAATCTTTAATAAACTGCAAAAGGTAACAAAAAAGGGTTCTCTGCTGAAACCCGCCTCTGGCTCCAGCATGTCTGGCAGGGTGGGAAGCGAGGGAGGTGCCCGAAACTCCCTGTGCCTAAGTCTCCTTGGCTACAGGAATGCACCCAAAAGGTGATTGGCTGGCTGTCATTGGAGGACAACCCCCTGCTGGGTGAGCGACAGCTAGGCTACGAATGAATGGGAGAAACCTGCATAAAAGGTGAGGTCTTTTAGACCGAAGGCAGTCGACCACTAGAGAAAGGAGTCCGAAAAAGAACTTGGAAGATACGCTTGCTGCAACTCCTGGACAGTTGGTTTGCCCAGTGAAGCCCTGCTGCAGTGCTGAAGCTCCGAATTTGCCTCGACTAGAGAAAACCTACAAAGGACGACTTCTCCCCTTGCGCTGGTGGGACCAATCGACCCCAAGACGAATTCATCTGGAACTCCTCTCTGAGCTGGCTGTACTTCCATTGCTTCTGCAGGAACCGATTGCCGGGGAGAGGAACACCAGAATCGAGCACTAGATAAACTCATCCCACTGCTGCAGCCAATCACAAACCCCATCACATCTACCTCGGACCCTACTGTTCTAGTTGATTTATATAATCACACCATCAAAGCATTAACACATTAGCACCATTGAAACTACGCAAATCTAAACCACGTACCCATCTTAATACTTGGTACACGCCTCATCTGAAGGCCCTCAGAAAAATCAAGAGATCAGCCGAATCTTTATGGAAAAAAAAACCTTTGCCAGAAAAAGTTAACTTTGCCGCAGCCTCCAACTACAAAATAGTCCTAATCTAAGCTAAAAAAGACAACTACAATGACCATATCTCCGAAGCCGAGTCCAACACCAAGGAACTTCCTCTTAGGATCCAGACAATCAGGGTTCCGTCCTCAACAAGGGACTGAAACCGCACTCATTGACTTAAAAACCCAGATCGACACGCTCAGAGACAATGGACAAGCTGCCCTACTCCTCCTCGACTTATCTGCAGCTTTCGATTTGGTCGATCACTCTGTCCTATGTACACACCGCCACTCTTCAGCGCACTTCTACTGAGGCCATCACCTGGATCACATCATTCCTTAATGGCAGAACAATGATGGTCTTCTCTCCTACTGCTGCAGCAGACCCTGTACCGATCACCTGTGGGGTACCACAGGGCTCCTGTGTCTCCCCCACATTGTATAACATTTACCAAGCCCCTTTTCGATGATTTGGATCATCCGGTATCACCTACACTAACTATGCAGATGATGCCCAGATCCTCCTTCCACTTTCTGGAGATTATGGAAAGGATTTGGCCTTGCTAAATAGGGTATACATCATCAACCAGGCATGGATGGCCACTCATGGACTATGCCTGAATGATAAAACGGAGCTCATCATCCTAGGTACCACGTCCAGCCTAAGGAAACTGGGCCCGGCCTACAATTCTTTTATGATTGACGGGAACAACATCACAGTCGGATAGGTCAAAACATTGGGATTCTACTTGGATTCCAATTTTTCCTTCAAAAGACAAGTGAGCTCCCTAGCATCCTCCATGGCATACACATGCAAATTAATCCGCGAAGCCAAACCATTTCTGTCAGACACTAGCTGCCTTACACTCGCTAGAGCCCTCATATTGTCCCGCCTCGACTACTGTAACGCCCTCTACCTGGGATCGTCCAAGGCCACCACCAGCAAGATACAAACCCTCCAGACCAATGCTCACAGAGCAGCCTTGGGCATCTCTAGAAGAGAACATATCACAGGAATCGGGCAACAGAACTGGCTCTCCACTAAAGATAAAACTCTTTTATAAACAGCATCACTCACCCACAATTCTCTTAACAATGCTGCCCCAACATACCTGATCAATAGATTCCACAGATAGTCCTCTTTAAAACCCGTTAGAAAAGCATATAAAGACTGCCTATCCGTCCCCAACTACAAACGTGCCACCATAGGAGGAAACAGCTTCCCGGTGAAAGCAGCCAAACTGTGGAACTCCTTGCCTCCAAATCTCAGAATGGACTTGCCCTACCAGAACTTCCGTTCCAAGGTAGTTTCATGGCTACAATTGGAGGCCCACTAGGATTACTAAATGCCGCGCTACCCGCACCCACTGTAACCACGTGTGCTTACCTGTTGACAGGTATATAATACCTGTCTGACTCACTGCTGCTTTGTATATAACATTGGTCTACCTCATTGTCCTTATGTACATTTTATGATGACTGCAACTAAGCTTCGAAATTGTAAATGCTGCGCCCTGATACCTTTGGGTACACTCGCGCATTATAAATAATAAAACAAACAAACTCTTCTCCTGCCCAACTAACAGACACGTGCATCAAAGCCACCCAATGGTGTACTAATATACAGAATGCACTCCAAGACAAAATTACCATGCTCCAAAACAAAATAGAAATCTAGAAATCTCTAATCTCGAACACCGACCACTTCTCTAGTGCGCACTCCTTCACTAATAATACACTACCCCAATTCAATTTCTCACCACTTTCCAAAGAGGTTGAAACCATCATCTTACAACTCAACCGTCCAACTGTCAAGGAGACGCTTGCCCTGCCCCGCTTATCAAGGAAGCTGCCAAGGAATTCGCACTGTTCATTACCTCGGTCATCAATGCTTCTTTCAAATCCAGCATAGTGCCCAACAATCTGAAAGACGCCTGGGTACTCCTGCTTTTAAAGAAATCCTCACTAGACCCGAACAACCCAGCCAACTACAGACCCATTACGACGGTTCCATTTTAACTAAAAATAGTCATACCTCGAATCCAACAACTTACTAGGACTTAGACAATCTGGATTCAGACCCAGACACAGAACGGAAACTGCCCTTATCGACCTTAAGACCCAAATCCAATCCTTGAAAGACAAAGGTAAACTTGCTTTGCTCCTCCTACTTGAACTAACAGCAACTTTTGATTTAGTGAACCTTAAAATCTTATGTAAACACTTGTCATCAACTGCACACTTCTCAGACCAAGCTAACGTTTGGATTGAGTCCTTCCTCAACAACAGATCCATGCATGTCTTTGCACCCTCTGCCAACCCGACCCCCATCACCTGCGGGGGGGTACCCCAAGGTTCTTGCGTGTCCCCCACTCTGTACAATGTATTCCCCAAGCCACTTTTTGATGAGCTTGACTAATTGGGTGTCACCTACACCAACTACACGGACGACACCCAGATACGCATACCCATCATTGGTGATTACACGGTAGACAGTGCGACTCAACATTTACCTCATCGTACAGGCTTGGATGGCGAAGCACGGACTCAACGACGATAAAACAGAGTTGCTCCTCCTGGGATCGCAGGCCAACCTGAATAATTTAGATGTGTAATTTTCCTCCTTTAACATCAACAGCAACATTAAAGTCGCCAAAGTAGTGCAAACACTAGGAATTTACATTGATTCTGCACGAACACTAACCAGACAAACTAATGCATAAGCCTCCTCGTACGCCTATACTCGCAAGCTCATCGCAGCCTGCCGTCCTTACTTATTCTCCCAGCCAACTGCATCACACTAGCTAGAGCTCTAGTCCCTTCGAAGCTAGATGATTGTAATGCATTATACCTAGGTACATCTCAACAGAATCAATAAAATGCAAGTCCTGAAAAATATAATCCCAGCAGCTCTACATATTCCAAGGAATCGTCGCATCTCTGAAACTAGATTATCGCTAAAATGGCGCAATATCAACCAAAGAATAGATTACAAAACCTTGTCCCTCACTCACAAGTGCCTCTCTAACCAGGCACCCATTTACCTAGCTAATACCTTCTCCCTCCACACATCTTCACGGCCTATCAGAACTGTCATGAGACACTGTCAACATACCTCGATTTAAACAACGTGCAGGTGGGGCAAGTTTCCCCCGACCTTGCAGCTAGAAAATGGAACGCCCTCCCTCCTTAAGAGAGGAACCGTCCTACCACTTATTCCGGAATAAGACTTAAGTTTGGCTCCAAGAGCATGAATCTATACCCAACGCTTCAGATTGCTCCGACTTCTACTTCTTTGTAAATACCCTGTACTATGTAAATTTGATGTACATATCGCTCATATCTTGTATATTTGTAAATGTTTTTCATTGCTATGACAAATGTCTGTACTATCATAACATGTAAGCTTAGTGCCCAGTTGCCCCTGGGCTCAGTGCGCTCTATAAATAAACTGAGAATAGTTTTTATGTCGGACCTGAGCTCCAGTAAGATCCTCCTGATTCCCTCGAAGCATGACTAACCAAGCCCGAGACACAGAGTGATGGACCCCAAAAGCAAACAAAGTCCACAAGGTATCCAAGAACTGCGGTGGTGCTATTCGCGAGAAGCTGAAACCGCGAAGTGCTGCTGATCTGAAGCTTCTCCATTGCTGCCACTAACCTTCGAATCGTAGTGCAGGAGTCCCCAGACATCCTCCCTCTTGTCCCCATGACTGAGGCCCAGGAACAACGGGGTCTGCCACACTATCGGAGGAACAGAAGCCAGCTGGAACCAATTTCTTCACACCTAAGGTACTTGTTGTCCAGCATTGCTAACTCTCAGTTGAGGCTGGTGCAGAGTGAATCTCAAGAAGGACCTTACCATAACAAATGGCGAAAAAAGTAGAGGACATTTTGATAAAATGGGCACCCATGCATGGGTGCTTTACTGCAGCTGCAGCCCGCGGTAGAAACGCACAATGATAGGAAAAAGTAAACGAGCTGAGTGTCATCCACATAGCACTGAAGTTGGAGCAGAGGGCATAAATGCGGTGGGCGAGAGGTTCCAAGTATTGGTTGAACAGCCAGTGAGAGAGGTTGGACCCCTGGGGAACACCACAGGTAGAGAGTGAGAGGAAAACAAGGACCAAAGTTGGACCTGGGAGGGTCGATCCGAGGAACGAGTTGAGCCAGGCCAATGCCTGATTGGTGACACACAGGTTATTAGACGATTGAGAATGATGGCATGGTTGACCATGTCAAAGGCAGAAGAGCGATAAAGTAAGGTGAGGCTACAGGGGGTGTTGGAATCCAGGTTAGAGAGCAGGTCTTCACAGATGTTGATGTTTCATGCGCAGTTTTTTTTCGTGCTATTGTCTTTGGCCTGGCTCCCTGAATAACTTCGTCCCTATGACTGGTTGTAGGTCATTTGGTCGAATCTAAGTGGTCGACAGGTCAAATGATCGAATTTCTTTTTTTTTGTTTTTTCACATATTTTTTTTGGGGGGGGGGGTCCCCAACACCTTTTTTTGTGCTAAAAACCCCTTTTTTTCCCTAAACGAAAACCTAAAAAATATATATATAAATTTTAAAAAAATTTGACTAGACACCCCTATGACTGTTTAGCCCTCCTTCCAGGAAGGGGTTAACTTGCTTTGCATTGCGGGGTTATTTTGAAAGTACTTACCTGCTTAAGAATAATTGTGTGAATACTTGTTTTATTCTGAACTCTCTTCTCTTTAACACTCCAAGAATATTCTAAATGCACCAGTGATATATTAATGTCCACAGTGTCCTCTCTACTTAAGTCACCTGAGGGTGTAGGACGTGTCTGTGTGCCATCCCCAATGGGTATTTGCTGATTTAGGGAAACTAAGAGTGTATTTTGGAGTGCGTTTGTGCGTTACTATTATTGCCCCTTCCTAAGAAGGCTTACTCAAACTGACTGTTAAATAAATTAATAATTGTTTAAGAAACCTTGTGTGTAAGAGTATTTGAACTTGTCACTGTGAATCTCTGTGTAACTCCCGTATAGCTCACATTGACCCCTCTTGAGATAAGCCTGGCTGCTCAACACTCTACCAAAACTGTGTAGTACAGACTTGTACCAAAGATTGGGTTCCTAGTGCCAGGAGGTCAGGGTTGTTCTAGTGCACCCGAAGGGTACTGCATACAATCTTGCCTAATAAAAATTGTCTTCATAACTCGGTGTATACATCACACAGCATTCATATTTACATGGTACCGACAGGCTTGCTACTGGAATAGGGGTAGTTGAATATTTAACTTTCTGGACATTCAAGAAAGAAATGCTGCTATTTCATCCAGAAATGTCACTACCCCCTAATTTAATACAGCACTTGTAACCTCATTACCAATTTATTTACGTTGACTAGGAGACTCGTAGCGCCAAGCCCTAACCTGATTACAGCCCCCTTCTTCCCACAAACCTCATCTCCGTAACCACATTCTGCCAACATTTGTTTCTATGCTGTGTGCAGGTTTGCAGACAAGAGTGGGGCGGAAGCGAATGTCTGACACTCCAAGCTCCTGTGGCTGTTCCCCTTCTAATGGCAGTTTACGTCCACGAAGGGGGAAACAAATCCCTCCCCTATTTCTGCTTCCTGGAAGGCATCCAAATACACAAGCTGAGGGAAAGGGTAACCCTATTAGACTAGTATACCATATATAGTGGATTCTGGGACACATTCTCGAAATAAGTACTCTATATATCCTTAGAACAGAAGTCTAGGTACATTTCGGGTAGCACTATTGCTTAAATTAGTGCATTTAAGTGGACGCTTTACATAGTTGGCATGATGGTTTCATAATGGCATGTATATAGAATGTAGGGTGGCCAACTGTCCCGTATTTTTTAGGATTGTCCCGTTATTGGGCACTCTGTCCCACAGAGTGGATGTGCGGGATACAGGTTGTCCCGACTTGCTTTGTTGCCTACAGTGTGACTCTGGAGGGGACCGCAAGTCGGGACAACCTGCGTCCAGCCCAGCAGGGCGTTAAGTGGGCTGGGCCACGGCAGTCTACAGAAATTCTCACGAGCCGGTGCCCACCCCATACTAGCGTCAGCCAGCCGACACCTCAGTCAGCCCATGTAGAGGCTGCACTGTTAGACAAGCTGACAGTGTCCTCACTTCAGTTCAGAAAAAAGAAAAGGCATGGCCTTTTCTTTTTTCTAAACTGGAGTGATGACACCTGCAGGCAGCCCATGCAGTGCGGGCTGCCTGATGTCTATGTACTCGAAACAGGATGGCTTGACTGCCCAGCTCTCCTATTGTTTCGAGTAACTAACTGGTCATCACTAGTTAGTTCAGCTTTTCTCTGCTATCCATTGAAGAAGTGGAAAATATTATCAAAAAGCTCAAACCTTCAAACTGTCAAGGAGGTACTTGCCCTGCACCTATTGTCAAGGAAGCTGCGCGTGACCTTGCGCCCTTCATCACTACCTTTTTATAAATGCCTCCTTCAGACCTGGCGTTGTCCCGGATAACCTCAAGGATGCCTGGGTTATCCCATCAAAAAAAACTTCCCTCGGCCAAGTAACCACGCAAACTATAGGCCTATCACTACGGTACCATACCTACTAACAATTCTGGACTGCACTGACTACATGCAAATTCCGGACTGTCTTGAATCCCACCAACTACTGTCTCCATCAATCTGGTTTCCGTCCTAGACACGGCACAGAAACTGCTCTGATTTAAAAACTCAAATTGACGATCTAAATGATAAGGGCAAGATGGCACTCCTCCTCCTCCTGCTTGATCTGTCAGCGGCATTTGACTTGGTCGATCATAAAATTCTCTGTCACCATCTCAAAATTGTTGCGCACTTTTCGAATTCAGAATCTTCCTGGGGGGTACTGCAGTACAAGGGATAGTACAATAAAATAAGATGAATAAAACGGCCAGCAGGTGGCAGTGTATGGTAAGTGCAGAACATAAGTGCTGGTAAGGGGGGCTGTAAGGATACAGAAAAACAATCCCCAGGTGCAGGGGTTGCTAGGGAGGCCGTGCAGGTGGGCAACTGGCGGGCTTGGCCCCAAGATCAAAGGGAGGCCAGGTCTGCAGTGCAGTATCTGTCAGGAAAATCAACAGGGGAGAGGGGGAGTGAAAGCAGAAGCAAAGAGGAAGGTTTTGAGGTGCTTCCGGAACCGGAGATGGTTCTCCTCAAGTTTCAGGGAGGCAGGAAGGCTGTTCCAGAGGGAGGCCCCTGCCGAAGAGGGATCTACCACCAACTTGTTGCTTGGAGAAGCGACTGACCCTGAGGGAGTTGGAGCAGGAAGAGCGGCGAGGTTGAGAAGGAAGATATTTAGGAAGAGAGTTGAATGTATTTCGGCTCCAGGCCCCCGAAGGCCTTGTGGACAATGCAGAGGGTTTTGAACTTAATCCTTGCAGCCACTGGGAGCCAGTGCAGAGATTTCAGTCCTGGAGAGATACGATCCCTGGGCTTGAGGCCAAGGACAAGTCTTGCAGTCCTGTTCTGGATAATTTGCGGAGGGCGGATAGCAGAGGCAGGCAGATTTAGATAGAGGCCGTTACAATAGTCCATCTTAGAGAGAACCAGGGCTCTGGAGACAGTGAGCTCTGGGAGAAGGAGAGGAAAGGAAGAATACCTCTGAGGAGGTGCAGCTGGTAATGTGACGACTTGGAGACATCAGAGATGTGAGGAGAGAAGGAGAGTGTGGAATCTAAGATGACCCCAAGGTTTTTAGCCTTGCTGGTAGGAGCAGGAAGAGGGCCAAGAGAGGCCGGCCAGAGAGCTGCAGGGAAGGAGGGAGTGGGTGTGCCGATGAGCAGAATCTCAGTCTTACTGGCGTTGAGGCAGAGGTCGTTGGCGGCACACCACTCCTGGATGGCAGACAGAAAGTCAGAGATGAGGGAAGGAGAGGCAGCGTCCGAGGGTAGCCTGAAAATGAACTGAGTATCGTCCGCATAGCACTGGAAGTTGCGGCAGAGGGCAACAATGCGGTGGGCAAGGAGTGCTAGGTATTGGTTGCACAAACAGGGAGAGAGGTTAGATCCCTGGGGGACACCACAGGTAGAGAAAAAGATGTCAGAGGAAGGAACCCAGTTGGACCTGGGAGGGTCGGTCGGAGAGGAAGGAAGTCTGCCACGCCAGAGCCTGACCAGTGATACCCAGGTTATCACGTAGACAGTTGAGCAGGATGGCATGGTTGACAGTGTCAAAGGCAGAGGAGAGATCAACTAATATGAGAACACAAGGGGTGTTAGAGTCAAGGTTGGAGAGCAGGTCTTCACGGATGTTCAGGAGAGCTGTTTCCGTGCTTCTGGCAGCTCTGAAGCCAGACTGATGGTCATGAAGACAACCAACAGATTCAGTGTGGAGATTGAGCTGGGAGATGGCCAGTTTCTCCAGGAGCTTGCCCAGGAAGGGGGTGATGGAGATTGGGTGATATTTAGCCGGGCAGGTAGGGTCGGCAGAGGGTTTCATAAGAGGGTGCACAAGGGAGTGCTTCAGGGTGGATGGGAAGACTCCAATGGTGGAGTGATTGCAGAAATCAGCCAGGGCAGGAGCCAGGGAGTCGATGTGGTCCTTGATAGTTTTGGAGGAGCAGGGGTGAACCTGTTTCGGCGACACTTTCATAGATCAGACTTGTCTAGAAACCTTGTCTACGGAGAACAGGGGAAAGGCAGAGAAAGAGGGAGGTGAGGTGGCTGCAGAGAGGCCAGGGGAGGAGCAGAGAGTGGGGGGAGGCGGGGGATAGGAGGAGAGAGAGAGAGGACAGGATGTCCTGAGTTTTAGAGATGAAGTGAGAAACCAGTGCCGTACAGAGTGCCTGGGAGGGGACAGGGGAGGTGGAGACTGCAGCAGGATTGGCCAGTTACTTGCAGATTTTAAAGAGTTTGGCCGAGTTGTTTGATGCCGCAGAGACGCGGGCTTGGATATGGGCTCTCTTCTTGGTTAGGACAGAGAGCCGGTATTGTCTTTGGAGCAGGCGGCAGGCCAGTTTGTCAGGGGATGTACACGAAGCATTCCATTTCCTCTCGGCCACCCTGCACTTGCATTTTGGGGTGACGAGGTCAGAGTCATACCATGAGTTGCACTTGGCTTGGGACTTCAGGCGGATTCTCATGACAGGGGCAAGGATATCAAGAGTATCAGATATAGCAGAGTGGAGCATGGAGAGGGCTGTGTCAGGGTGAGAGTCAGCCAAAGGGGGAGGGGGTAGGTGAGAATGTGGCGGCGAAAGCCTCAACTGACACGCGCTTCATGGGTCGGATGACCGAGAAGGTGGGTGGCTGTGCTGGAGGTGGCTTGGCCTGCAGGGTGAGGTGAGAGGAGAGGAGAAAGTGATTGCTCTAGGAGAGAGGAGTGGAGAGAGGGAGAGAGCGGGGAAGGTCTGGGGAGATCAGCACATCGAGTGTGTCCTGCAGAATGAGTTGGGCCAGAGGGGAGAATATTGAGTGAGAGGGAGTCGCAAAGGTCGTGAAAGAGTTCAGAGGGAGGACAGGAGGCATCCAGATGGATGTTGAAGTCTCCAAGAAGGAGGACTTGAGTGGTTGAGTCCAGGAGTGAGGCGGAGAGGTCCTCCCACTCGGAGAGGAAGGAGATCTGACCAGGTGGCTGATAGATTGTAGCCACAGTAAGGGAATGGCTAGGGGAGAGAGCGAGACTGCAGACGAGGCATTCAAAGGAGGAATAGACCTGCATGGGAGTGACAGAGGCAGGAATCCACTCTGGGAAGATCAGGGCTACACCCGCTCCAGGGCGGTTGGGCCTAGGCGCGGAGAGGATCTTGTAGCCATGAGGTAGGAGCGTGTCAAAGCTAGTGACAGAACTGGCCGTAAACCATGTCTTGGTGAGACCGAGGACATCGAGGTCAAGTTCTTCCAGGAGGCGGTAGACATCAGAGGAGTGTTTGACAGCAGAGCGAGAGTTTAGAGTGGCAATATGGAGAAGGTTGCCATCCTTGAAGGACTTCCGAGGAGGGGTACAGCTCAGAAGTACGTCCTTCGGAGGTGTAGAAGGAGCCTGAGTGGGGTCAGAGAGAGAAGGTGAAGGCAAGGTACCCAAGCTGGAGGCAGAAGAGGGAGGCGAAGTACTTGAAACTAAAGGGATGGCGTCCTACCACTTACTTTTGGTCACTTTACATATACATTTTTGTAAAGGCTGAGTTATTCAGCATGCTTGGTATGACAGAAGCCATTTCATTAAGCTAACTCTCATATGTAATCAAGAAGACGAGCAGTGAAGCCCTTAAAGGTTACACTGTAGCTTTTTATTTAGCCCGTGTTAGTAGGTGCAGAGGAAATTTTCTGCGTTATTAGCTCTAAAGGCCACCCACTTTTCCATGAGCTGACCCTCCAGTTACCTAGAGGGAGGCGAAGTAGCCACAGAAAGGGAGGAGGGGACAGCAGGAGAAGAAGGGAAATTGATGAGGCGCGGAAAGCTATGATCAAAGAGGTGAAGGTTGGCCTGAGGGCCTTGGACCAAGACGGTCCCATTCAAGTAAACATTAATGATGACCTTAGAGGAATGGAAGGGGGCCAGAAGGGCGTCCCAACGGGTGCCACCATTAATGGGAGAAGTGGAGAAAGGTGAGAGCACAGACCATATGAAGGGTCCATTGTTCTGGCGAAGGAACGACAAAGAGGATGTCGGTGAGAGTTTCCTTAGAGGAGGCACTGGTGTAGTTGTTGGCGATGGGGAGGCCTGGGTTGGAGACCAGGATGTCCTTTTTAAACTTCTTCCTACCAGATTTGGTGAGGAGGGCAGGGTAGTCAATAGAGCAGCAGTTAGAGAAGATGGGAGAGACGGAGAGCACCATAGAGTAGGTGGGAAGGAGAGAGGTGGAGGTACTGGAGGGGACGCTAGAGTCGGCAAGCCGGGAGTGAGAGGCAGGGCGTTGAGCAGTGTGCCAGGATGCCAGCACTCATACTTGCGTAGCTAAAGACAGGTGAAATCCCACCTAGGTTTGAGAGTCCTGAATAGAGGGAGCAAGGCCTAGGTTTCGGAGCAATTTTGAGGGTCTTCTCTCCTTTAGCCTCTGCAGAACCTGCCCCGGTCTCTTGTGGAGTCCCTCAAGGGTCTTGTGTCTCTCCCACATTATACAATGTATTTACCAAGCCACTCTTTGACATACTTGACTATCTGGGTGTCTCATACACCAACTACACTGACGACACCCAGATACTCATCCCTATCACTGGTGTCCTGGCCCTTGACACAAAGGCACTTAATGAGGTCTACTCAATCATCCAGGCTTGGATGGCACATCATGGGCTCTGCCTCAATGATGAGGAAACTGAGCTTCTTATCCTTGGATCGCATTTCAAACTGGCCAAACTTGACCCAGCCTACAAAGCATTTACCATAGACGGCAATATCATTAAAGTGTCTAATGTAGCAAAAACTCTAGGCATCTATCTCAACGCTACTCTATCTCTAACTAGACAGACAAATGCTGTAGCGTTTGCCTCGGCTCATACTTGCAAACTCATTACAGCCTGCAGACCCTTCCTGAGCATTGAGAACTGCATCATCTTAGCTAGAACACAAATAATGGCAAAAATAGACTATTGTAACGCTCTCTACCTAGGGACTAGCCAAAAAAACATTGACAAGGTACAAGTCACACAAAACAATGCCATCAGGGCGGCCCTTAAAGTCCCTAGAAGATCTCACATCTCCGACACTAGACGCAACCTACATTGGCTCCCCGTCGTGCAAAGAATATCGCATAAAACCTTAGCTTTAGCCCACAAGACTCACAACAATCTGGCACCAGCTTATCTGGCCAACCGTTTCACACAGCATGCCGCGAATAGACCGCTCAGAACAGCCTATGTCAACACATTCTCCATACCTAGATTTAAACTGCATTCTGCAGGGGGATCAAGCTTCCCAGTCCTTGCAGCTAAACTCTGGAACACCATCCCTCCCACACTCAGATCAGAACCTACGTTCCACTCCTTCAAAACCAAACTCTGTCTTCACAAGCATGACGAGTCCACTACACCTATATTATAGGCAACCATCATAACTACACCAGCACTTCTTACCCCTTATTTCTTCATGTTCGCTCTACCATTCTTTCACCGTAGCGTCTCCTATGCCCGGCCCTAGCATCCTAGCTGCCGATTAGGTCTCCCTTCACACTGAGCAAACCCGACAAGAAGTATCATGCCTTCAATATAGACAACACCTCCATCGCAGTATCACAAACCATTAAGACCTTGGGCGTATACCTCGAGCCAAGTCTGACCATGGACAGGCAGGTCAATGCCATCGCTTCCTCTGCAGTGTACCATTCCAAATTGATCAATGCTGTCAGGCCTTTCCTGACCCAACAGAACTGCACTACCATAGCCAGAGCCATCATCGGCTCCAGACTAGACTACTGCAATGCCCTCTTCATCGGAACCTCTCAAACCTGGCCAAACTTCAGATGCCCCAGAACAACGCCTTAAGGACCGCAACAGGCATATCACGCAGGGAACACATCTCATTGGTTAGGAGGCAGGTACACTGATTACCTATCAAAGAAAGGGTTGTCTTCAAAACACTTGCCTTAACACACAAATGTCTTCACGGACTTGCACCCACGTATCTCGAACAAAAGATCTCCAAACAAACAGCGTCTAGACCCTCCAGGGCCGCCTATGCCAAACGCATCTTGGTTCCTCACATGCGTAGAGTGCGTGCTGGGGGCTCGAGCTTCCCAACTATGGCTGCTACTCTCTGGAACAACCTCCCGAACGAGATCAGATCAATCGAATCTCATGCTGCCTTCCGTAAGGCCTTAAAAACGAGGCTCTTTGTCTAGAGGGCATACCCTACGTGCGATTCCTGACATCTGCTTCCTCACTGAATGTGTCACACCTTGCAATGTAAAATACTGTTTCTCTGTAACTGTACCAACTAAAGCAAATGTCATGTTTTCTTTCTTGGGCCGCTTATTGTAACCCGCAAGCAAGCCTTCTTACGTATCCTTGATAGTGTCTCGATGCCCGTGGCCTGCAGTGCGCTCTACAAATCCAAAATAAAATTTTTTAAAAAATCCTTCTTTGTTTTCTGAGTAATGTTATGTAACCTGCTTAAGTTTTCTGTATCATCTTTAAGTGTGTTCCCTTGGGGGAACATGTTTGCCTGCTTGTAACCACTTTCTTGTAAATTATGCGCCCAGATGCCTCAGGGCAAGGTTGCGCTTTACAAATAAAATAAAATACAAATAAAAATCACCGAGCATGATGCTGGCTGACTAGTTAACTCGAACAAAAGGGGAGACTGGGCCCTCCAGCCCGCCTCCTGTTTCGAGTGCAGAGACATCAGTAGCAGGCAGACTTCATTTAAAGAGCCTGTGGTTAAAGCGGGCTCCTCGGACGAAGGGGCTGCCTGCTGTGTTTGTTTATTATTTGTAGTGTGCACCTAACCCAAGGGTAGCAGGGCGCAGAGACAATGCTTTGTTCCTGGGGTCGTGTTGGTCATGTTTGCAGCTTAAAAAAAGCGACCATCACCTCCCAAGGACAAACCTTTTTCATTGCCATTAAAAAACAATGTGTTACAAATGGGGCTGGCCAAACGTGAATGACGCTGTGCGTCATCACCGCCTTGTGGGCAAGTGTCCCGCAAAAGGATATCAAAATGTTGGCCACCCTAATAGAATGTGTTGGCTCACCAGTTGCCATGTCGCCAGTGAGCACCTTTTTAAAAAGTAAATGGCACGCTTGGCATTGGAAAAGGGCATACTGGAATTGAAACCCGGCCTGCATAGTTTATTTGGCGTGAGGGCGTTTAGACGTGCCTGCAAAGCCAGCCGCGTCTAAACGCCCCTCGCGCTGAAAGGGTCTCTGTGCTCAGTGCCGCGCCAAAACGGGCTGTGCCTGGACATTGTGCATACTGCATACTTTCACATCCTCTGTGTACTTCTGCCATCTATTGTGCAGACTCCCCATCCTCTGTGTACTCCTGCCATCTATTGTGTAGACTCCCCATCCTCTATGTACTGCTGCCATCTATTGTGCAGACTCCCCATCCTCTGTGTACTCCTGCCATCTATTGTGCAGACTCTGCAGACTCCCCATCCTCTGTGTACTCCTGCCATCTATTGTGCAGACTCCCCATCCTCTGTGTACTCCTGCCATCTATTGTGCAGACTCCCCATCCTCTGTGTACACTCCCCATCCTCTGTGTACTCCTGCCATCTATTGTGCAGACTCCCCATCCTCTGTGTACTCCTGCCATCTATTGTGCAGACTCCCCATCCTCTGTGTACTCCTGCCATCTATTGTGCAGACTCCCCATCCTCTGTGTACACTCCCCATCCTCTGTGTACTCCTGCCATCTATTGTGCAGACTCCCCATCCTCTGTGTACTCCTGCCATCTATTGTGCAGACTCCCCACCCTCTGTGTACTCCTGCCATCTATTGTGCAGACTCCCCATCCTCTGTGTACTCCTGCCATCTATTGTGCAGACTCTGCAGACTCCCCATCCTCTGTGTACTCCTGCCATCTATTGTGCAGACTCCCCATCCTCTGTGTACACTCCCCATCCTCTGTGTACTCCAGCCATCTATTGTGCAGACTCTGCAGACTCCCCATCCTCTGTGTACTCCTGCCATCTATTGTGCAGACTCCCCATCCTCTGTGTACTCCTGCCATCTATTGTGCAGACTCCCCATCCTCTGTGTACTCCTGCCATCTATTGTGCAGACTCCCATCCTCTGTGTACTCCTGCCATCTATTGTGCAGACTCCCCATCCTGTGTACTCCTGCCATCTATTGTGCAGACTCCCCATCCTGTGTACTCCTGCCATCTATTGTGCAGACTCCCCATCCTCTGTGTACTCCTGCCATCTATTGTGCAGACTCCCCTTCCTGTGTACTCCTGCCATCTATTGTGCAGACTCCGCAGACTCCCCATCCTCTGTGTACTCCTGCCATCTATTGTGCAGACTCCCATCCTCTGTGTACTCCTGCCATCTATTGTGCAGACTCCCATCCTGTGTACTCCTGCCATCTATTGTGCAGACTCCCATCCTCTGTGTACTCCTGCACTCTATTGTCCCATCCTCTGTGTACTCCTGCCATCTATTGTGCAGACTCCCATCCTCTGTGTACTCCTGCCATCTATTGTGCAGACTCCCGTCCTGTGTACTCCTGCCATCTATTGTGCAGACTCCCATCTTCTGTGTACTCCTGCCATCTATTGTGCAGACTCCCATCCTCTGTGTACTCCTGCCATCTATTGTGCAGACTCCCGTCCTGTGTACTCCTGCCATCTATTGTGCAGACTCCCATCCTCTGTGTACTCCTGCCATCTATTGTGCAGACTCCCAGACTCCCCATCCTGTGTACTCCTGCCATCTATTGTGCAGACTCCCATCCTCTTTGTACTCCAGCCATCTATTGTGCAGACTCTGCAGACTCCCCATCCTCTGTGTACTCCTGCCATCTATTGTGCAGACTCCCCACCCTCTGTGTACTCCTGCCATCTATTGTGCAGACTCCCCATCCTCGGTGCACTCCTGCCATCTATTGTGTAGACTCCCCATCCTCTGTGTACTCCTGCCATCTATTGTGCAGACTCTGCAGACTCCCCATCCTCTGTGTACTCCTGCCATCTATTGTGCAGACTCTGCAGACTCCCCATCCTCTGTGTACACTCCCCATCCTCTGTGTACTCCAGCCATCTATTGTGCAGACTCTGCAGACTCCCCATCCTCTGTGTACTCCTGCCATCTATTGTGCAGACTCCCCATCCTCTGTGTACTCCTGCCATCTATTGTGCAGACTCCCCATCCTCTGTGTACTCCTGCCATCTATTGTCCCATCCTCTGTGTACTCCTGCCATCTATTGTGCAGACTCCCCATCCTCTGTGTACTCCTGCCATCTATTGTGCAGACTCCCATCCTCTGTGTACTCCTGCCATCTATTGTGCAGACTCCCCATCCTGTGTACTCCTGCCATCTATTGTGCAGACTACCCATCCTGTGTACTCCTGCCATCTATTGTGCAGACTCCCCATCCTCTGTGTACTCCTGCCATCTATTGTGCAGACTCCCCTTCCTGTGTACTCCTGCCATCTATTGTGCAGACTCCGCAGACTCCCCATCCTCTGTGTACTCCTGCCATCTATTGTGCAGACTCCCATCTTCTGTGTACTCCTGCCATCTATTGTGCAGACTCCCATCCTCTGTGTACTCCTGCACTCTATTGTCCCATCCTCTGTGTACTCCTGCCATCTATTGTGCAGACTCCCATCCTCTGTGTACTCCTGCCATCTATTGTGCAGGCTCCCCATCCTCTGTGTACTCCTGCCATCTATTGTGCAGACTCCCATCCTCTGTGTACACCTGCCATCTATTGTGCAGACTCCCATCCTCTGTGTACTCCTGCCATCTATTGTGCAGACTCCCGTCCTGTGTACTCCTGCCATCTATTGTGCAGACTCCCATCCTCTGTGTACTCCTGCCATCTATTGTGCAGACTCCCCATCCTCTGTGTACTCCTGCCATCTATTGTGCAGACTCCCATCCTCTGTGTACTCCTGCCATCTATTGTGCAGACTCCCCATCCTGTGTACTCCTGCCATCTATTGTGCAGACTCCCCATCCTCTGTGTACTCCTGCCACTATTGTGCAGACTCCCCATCCTCTGTGTACTCCTGCCATCTATTATGCAGACTCCCATCCTCTGTGTACTCCTGCCATCTATTGTGCAGACTCCCCATCCTCTGTGTACTCCTGCCATCTATTGTGTAGACTCCCCATCCTGTGTACTCCAGCCATCTATTGTGCAGACTCCCCATCCTCTGTACTCCTGCCATCTATTGTGCAGACTCCGCAGACTCCCCATCCTCTGTACTCCTGCCATCTATTGTGCAGACTCCCCATCCTCTGTACTCCTGCCATCTATTGTGTAGACTCCCCATCCTCTGTACTCCTGCCATCTATTGTGCAGACTCCCCATCCTCTGTGTACTCCTGCCATCTATTGTGCAGACTCCCATCCTCTGTGTACTCCTGCCATCTATTGTGCAGACTCCCATCCTCTGTGTACACCTGCCATCTATTGTGCAGACTCCAATCCTCTGTGTACTCCTGCCATCTATTGTGCAGACTCCCCATCCTGTGTACTCCTGCCATCTATTGTGCAGACTCCGCAGACTCCCCATCCTCTGTGTACTCCTGCCATCTATTGTCCCATCCTCTGTGTACTCCTGCCATCTATTGCGCAGACTCCCATCCTCTGTGTACTCCTGCCATCTATTGTGCAGACTCCCCACCCTCTCTGTGCTCCTGCCATCTATTGTGCAGACTCCCATCCTCTGTGTACTCCTGCCATCTATTGTGCAGACTCCCATCCTCTGTGTACTCCTGCCATCTATTGTGCAGACTCCCCACCCTCGCTGTACTCCTGCCATCTATTGTGCAGACTCCCCACCCTCGCTGTACTCCTGCCATCTATTGTGCAGACTCCCCACCCTCTGTGTACTCCTGCCATCTATTGTGCAGACTCCCCACCCTCTGTGTACTCCTGCCATCTATTGTGCAGACTCCCCATCCTCTGTGTACTCCTGCCATCTATTGTCCCATCCTCTGTGTACTCCTGCCATCTATTGTGCAGACTCCCCATCCTCTGCGTACTCCTGCCATCTATTGTGCAGACTCCCCACCCTCTGTGTACTCCTGCCATCTATTGTGCAGACTCCGCAGACTCCCCACCCTCTGTGTACTCCTGCCATCTATTGTGCAGACTCCCCATCCTCTGTGTACTCCTGCCATCTATTGTGCAGACTCCCCATCCTCTGTGTACTCCTGCCATCTATTGTGCAGACTCCCCACCCTCTGTGTACTCCTGCCATCTATTGTGCAGACTCCCCATCCTCTGTGTACTCCTGCCATCTATTGTGCAGACTCCCCATCCTCTGCGTACTCCTGCCATCTATTGTGCAGACTCCCCATCCTCTGTGTACACTCCCCATCCTCTGTGTACTCCAGCCATCTATTGTGCAGACTCTGCAGACTCCCCATCCTCTGTGTACTCCTGCCATCTATTGTGCAGACTCCCCACCCTCTGTGTACTCCTGCCATCTATTGTGCAGACTCCCCACCCTCTGTGTACTCCTGCCATCTATTGTGCAGACTCCCCACCCTCTGTGTACTCCTGCCATCTATTGTGCAGACTCCCCATCC
Source organism: Ambystoma mexicanum (assembly GCF_040938575.1). Classification (NCBI taxonomy): domain Eukaryota; kingdom Metazoa; phylum Chordata; class Amphibia; order Caudata; family Ambystomatidae; genus Ambystoma; species Ambystoma mexicanum. Next base: position 1,655,054,231 of record NC_090937.1, read on the forward strand.
TCTGTGTACTCCTGCCTTCTATTGTCCCATCCTCTGTGTACTCCTGCCATCTATTGTGCAGACTCCCCATCCTCTGTGTACTCCTGCCATCTATTGTCCCATCCTCTGTGTACTCCTGCCATCTATTGTGCAGACTCCGCAGACTCCCCACCCTCTGCGTACTCCTGCCATCTATTGTGCAGACTCCCCACCCTCTGCGTACTCCTGCCATCTATTGTGCAGACTCCCAACCCTCTGCGTACTCCTGCCATCTATTGTGCAGACTCCCCACCCTCTGTGTACTCCTGCCATCTATTGTGCAGACTCCCCATCCTCTGTGTACTCCTGCCATCTATTGTGCAGACTCCCCATCCTCTGTGTACTCCTGCCATCTATTGTGCAGACTCCCCATCCTCTGTGTACTCCTGCCATCTATTGTCCCATCCTCTGTGTACTCCTGCCATCTATTGTGCAGACTCCCCATGCTCTGTGTACTCCTGCCATCTATTGTGCAGACTCCCATCCTCTGTGTACTCCTGCCATCTATTGTGCAGACTCCCCATCCTCTGTAGTAGCATCTATTGTGCAGACTCCCCATCCTCTGTGTACTCCTGCCATCTATTGTGCAGACTCCCCATCCTCTGTAGTACCCTCTATTGTGCAGACTCCCCTCCTCTGTGTACTCCTGCCATCTATTGTGCAGACTCCCCATCCTCTGTAGTAGCATCTATTGTGCAGACTCCCCATCCTCTGTGTACTCCTGCCATCTATTGTGCAGACTCCCCATCCTCTGTAGTACCATCTATTGTGCAGACTCCCATCCTCTGTGTACTCCTGCCATCTATTGTGCAGACTCCCCATCCTATGTGTACTCCTGCCATCTATTGTGCAGACTCCCATCCTCTGTGTACTCCTGCCATCTATTGTGCAGACTCCCATCCTCTGTGTACTCCTGCCATCTATTGTGCAGACTCCCATCCTCTGTGTACTCCTGCCATCTATTGTGCAGACTCCCGTCCTGTGTACTCCTGCCATCTATTGTGCAGACTCCCATCCTCTGTGTACTCCTGCCATCTATTGTGCAGACTCCCCATCCTCTGTGTACTCCTGCCATCTATTGTGCAGACTCCCATCCTCTGTGTACTCCTGCCATCTATTGTGCAGACTCCCCATCCTGTGTACTCCTGCCATCTATTGTGCAGACTCCCCATCCTCTGTGTACTCCTGCCATCTATTGTGCAGACTCCCATCCTCTGTGTACTCCTGCCATCTATTGTGCAGACTCCCATCCTCTGTGTACTCCTGCCATCTATTGTGCAGACTCCCCATCCTCTGTGTACTCCAGCCATCTATTGTGCAGACTCCCCATCCTGTGTACTCCAGCCATCTATTGTGCAGACTCCCCATCCTCTGTACTCCTGCCATCTATTGTGCAGACTCCCCATCCTCTGTACTCCTGCCATCTATTGTGTAGACTCCCCATCCTCTGTACTCCTGCCATCTATTGTGCAGACTCCCCATCCTCTGTGTACTCCTGCCATCTATTGTGCAGACTCCCATCCTCTGTGTACTCCTGCCATCTATTGTGCAGACTCCCATCCTCTGTGTACACCTGCCATCTATTGTGCAGACTCCAATCCTCTGTGTACTCCTGCCATCTATTGTGCGGACTCCCCATCCTGTGTACTCCTGCCATCTATTGTGCAGACTCTGCAGACTCCCCATCCTCTGTGTACTCCTGCCATCTATTGTCCCATCCTCTGTGTACTCCTGCCATCTATTGCGCAGACTCCCATCCTCTGTGTACTCCTGCCATCTATTGTGCAGACTCCCCACCCTCTCTGTACTCCTGCCATCTATTGTGCAGACTCCCATCCTCTGTGTACTCCTGCCATCTATTGTGCAGACTCCCATCCTCTGTGTACTCCTGCCATCTATTGTGCAGACTCCCCACCCTCGCTGTACTCCTGCCATCTATTGTGCAGACTCCCCACCCTCGCTGTACTCCTGCCATCTATTGTGCAGACTCCCATCCTCTGTGTACTCCAGCCATCTATTGTGCAGACTCTGCAGACTCCCCATCCTCTGTGTACTCCTGCCATCTATTGTGCAGACTCCACATCCTCTGTGTACACTCCCCATCCTCTGTGTTCTCCTGCCATCTATTGTGCAGACTCCCCATCCTCTGTGTACTCCTGCCATCTATTGTGCAGACTCCCCACCCTCTGTGTACTCCTGCCATCTATTGTGCAGACTCCCCACCCTCTGTGTACTCCTGCCATCTATTGTGCAGACTCCCCATCCTCGGTGTACTGCTGCCATCTATTGTGCAGACTCCCCATCCTCTGTGTACTCCTGCCATCTATTGTGCAGACTCTGCAGACTCCCCATCCTCTGTGTACTCCTGCCATCTATTGTGCAGACTCTGCAGACTCCCCATCCTCTGTGTACTCCTGCCATCTATTGTGCAGACTCCCCATCCTCTGTGTACTCCTGCCATCTATTGTCCCATCCTCTGTGTACTCCTGCCATCTATTGTGCAGACTCCCCATCCTCTGTGTACTCCTGCCTTCTATTGTGCAGACTCCCCATCCTCTGCGTACTCCTGCCATCTATTGTGCAGATTCCCCATCCTCTGTGTACTCCTGCCATCTATTGTGCAGACTCCCCATCCTCTGTGTACTCCTGCCATCTATTGTGCAGACTCCCCATCCTGTGTACTCCTGCCATCTATTGTGCAGACTCCCGTCCTGTGTACTCCTGCCATCTATTGTGCAGACTCTGCAGACTCCCCATCCTCTGTGTACACTCCCCATCCTCTGTGTACTCCTGCCATCTATTGTGCAGACTCCCCATCCTCTGTGTACTCCTGCCATCTATTGTGCAGACTCTGCAGACTCCCCATCCTCTGTGTACACTCCCCATCTCCTCTGTGTACTCCAGCCATCTATTGTGCAGACTCCCCATCCTCTGTGTACTCCAGCCATCTATTGTGCAGACTCCCCATCCTGTTTACTCCAGCCATCTATTGTGCAGACTCCCCATCCTCTGTGTACTCCTGCCATCTATTGTGCAGACTCCCCATCCTCTGTGTACTCCTGCCATCTATTGTCCCATCCTCTGTGTACTCCTGCCATCTATTGTGCAGACTCCCATCCTCTGTGTACTCCTGCCATCTATTGTGCAGACTCCCCATCCTCTGTGTACTCCTGCCATCTATTGTGCAGACTCCCCATCCTCTGTGTACTCCTGCCATCTATTGTGCAGACTCCCCATCCTCTGTGTACTCCTGCCATCTATTGTGCAGACTCCCCATCCTCTGTGTACTCCTGCCATCTATTGTGCAGACTCCCATCCTCTGTGTACTCCTGCCATCTATTGTGCAGACTCCCCATCCTCTGTGTACTCCTGCCATCTATTGTGCAGACTCCCCATCCCCTGTGTACTCCTGCCATCTATTGTGCAGACTCCCCATCCCCTGTGTACTCCTGCCATCTATTGTGCAGACTCCCCATCCTCTGTGTACTCCTGCCATCTATTGTGCAGACTCCCCATCCTCTGTGTACTCCTGCCATCTATTGTGCAGACTCCCCATCCTCTGTGTACACTCCCCATCCTCTGTGTACTCCTGCCATCTATTGTGCAGACTCCCCATCCTCTGTGTACTCCTGCCATCTATTGTGCAGACTCCCCATCCTCTGTGTACTCCTGCCATCTATTGTGCAGACTCCCCATCCTCTGTGTACTCCTGCCATCTATTGTGCAGACTCCCCATCCTGTGTGTACTCCTGCCATCTATTCTGCAGACTCCCCATCCTCTGTGTACTCCTGCCATCTATTGTGCAGACTCTGCAGACTCCCCATCCTCTGTGTACACTCCCCATCCTCTGTGTACTCCAGCCATCTATTGTGCAGACTCTGCAGACTCCCCATCCTCTGTGTACTCCTGCCATCTATTGTGCAGACTCCCCATCCTGTGTACTCCTGCCATCTATTGTGCAGACTCCCCATCCTGTGTACTCCTGCCATCTATTGTGCAGACTCCCCATCCTCTGCGTACTCCTGCCATCTATTGTGCAGACTCCCCATCCTCTGTGTACTCCTGCCATCTATTGTGCAGACTCCCCATCCTGTGTACTCCTGCCATCTATTGTGCAGACTCCCCATCCTGTGTACTCCTGCCATCTATTGTGCAGACTCCCCATCCTGTGTGTACTCCTGCCATCTATTGTGCAGACTCCCCACCCTCTCTGTACTCCTGCCATCTATTGTGCAGACTCCCCATCCTCTGTGTACTCCTGCCATCTATTGTGCGGACTCCCATCCTCTGTGTACTCCTGCCATCTATTGTGCAGACTCCCATCCTGTGTACTCCTGCCATCTATTGTCCCATCCTCTGTGTACTCCTGCCATCTATTCTGCAGACTCCCCATCCTCTGTGTACTCCTGCCATCTATTGTGCAGACTCCCCATCCTCTGTGTACTCCTGCCATCTATTGTGCAGACTCCCCATCCTCTGTGTACTCCTGCCATCTATTCTGCAGACTCCCCATCCTCTGTGTACTCCTGCCATCTATTGTGCTCCCCATCCTCTGTGTACTCCAGCCATCTATTGTGCAGACTCTGCAGACTCCCCATCCTCTGTGTACTCCTGCCATCTATTGTGCAGACTCCCCATCCTCTGTGTACTCCTGCCATCTATTCTGCAGACTCCCCATCCTCTGTGTACTCCTGCCATCTATTGTGCAGACTCCCCATCCTCTGTGTACTCCTGCCATCTATTGTGCTCCCCATCCTCTGTGTACTCCAGCCATCTATTGTGCAGACTCTGCAGACTCCCCATCCTCTGTGTACTCCTGCCATCTATTGTGCAGACTCCCATCCTCTGTGTACTCCTGCCATCTATTGTGTAGACTCCCCATCCTCGGTGCACTCCTGCCATCTATTCTGCAGACTCCCCATCCTGTGTACTCCTGCCATCTATTGTGCAGACTCCCATCCTCTGTGTACTCCTGCCATCTATTGTGCAGACTCCCCATCCTCTGTGTACTCCTGCCATCTATTGTCCCATCCTCTGTGTACTCCTGCCATCTATTGTGCAGACTCCGCAGACTCCCCACCCTCTGCGTACTCCTGCCATCTATTGTGCAGACTCCCCACCCTCTGCGTACTCCTGCCATCTATTGTGCAGACTCCCCACCCTCTGTGTACTCCTGCCATCTATTGTGCAGACTCCCCACCCTCTGTGTACTCCTGCCATCTATTGTGCAGACTCCCCATCCTCTGTGTACTCCTGCCATCTATTGTGCAGACTCCCCATCCTCTGTGTACTCCTGCCATCTATTGTCCCATCCTCTGTGTACTCCTGCCATCTATTGTGCAGACTCCCCATCCTCTGTGTACTCCTGCCATCTATTGTGCAGACTCCCATCCTCTGTGTACTCCTGCCTTCTATTGTGCAGACTCCCCATCCTCTGTAGTACCATCTATTGTGCAGACTCCCATCCTCAGTGTACTCCAGCCTTCTATTGTGCAGACTCCCCATCCTCTGTAGTACCATCTATTGTGCAGACTCCCCTCCTCTGTGTACTCCTGCCATCTATTGTGCAGACTCCCCATCCTCTGTAGTAGCATCTATTGTGCAGACTCCCCATCCTCTGTGTACTCCTGCCATCTATTGTGCAGACTCCCCATCCTCTGTAGTACCATCTATTGTGCAGACTCCCCATCCTCTGTGTACTCCTGCCATCTATTGTGCAGACTCCCATCCTCTGTGTACTCTGCCATCTATTGTGCAGACTCCCCATCCTATGTGTACTCCTGCCATCTATTGTGCAGACTCCCATCATCTGTGTACTCCTGCCATCTATTGTGCAGACTCCCATCCTCTGTGTACTCCTGCCATCTATTGTCCCATCCTCTGTGTACTCCTGCCATCTATTGCGCAGACTCCCATCCTCTGTGTACTCCTGCCATCTATTGTGCAGACTCCCCACCCTCTCTGTACTCCTGCCATCTATTGTGCAGACTCCCATCCTCTGTGTACTCCTGCCATCTATTGTGCAGACTCCCATCCTCTGTGTACTCCTGCCATCTATTGTGCAGACTCCCCACCCTCGCTGTACTCCTGCCATCTATTGTGCAGACTCCCCACCCTCGCTGTACTCCTGCCATCTATTGTGCAGACTCCCATCCTCTGTGTACTCCAGCCATCTATTGTGCAGACTCTGCAGACTCCCCATCCTCTGTGTACTCCTGCCATCTATTGTGCAGACTCCACATCCTCTGTGTACACTCCCCATCCTCTGTGTTCTCCTGCCATCTATTGTGCAGACTCCCCATCCTCTGTGTACTCCTGCCGTCTATTGTGCAGACTCCCCACCCTCTGTGTACTCCTGCCATCTATTGTGCAGACTCCCCATCCTCGGTGCACTCCTGCCATCTATTGTGTAGACTCCCCATCCTCTATGTACTGCTGCCATCTATTGTGCAGATTCCCCATCCTCTGTGTACTCCTGCCATCTATTGTGCAGACTCCCCATCCTCTGTGTACTCCTGCCATCTATTGTGCAGACTCCCCATCCTATGTACTCCTGCCATCTATTGTGCAGACTCCCGTCCTGTGTACTCCTGCCATCTATTGTGCAGACTCTGCAGACTCCCCATCCTCTGTGTACACTCCCCATCCTCTGTGTACTCCTGCCATCTATTGTGCAGACTCCCCATCCTCTGTGTACTCCTGCCATCTATTGTGCAGACTCTGCAGACTCCCCATCCTCTGTGTACACTCCCCATCTCCTCTGTGTACTCCAGCCATCTATTGTGCAGACTCCCCATCCTGTTTACTCCAGCCATCTATTGTGCAGACTCCCCATCCTCTGTGTACTCCTGCCATCTATTGTGCAGACTCCCCATCCTCTGTGTACTCCTGCCATCTATTGTGCAGACTCCCCATCCTCTGTGTACTCCTGCCATCTATTGTGCTCCCCATCCTCTGTGTACTCCAGCCATCTATTGTGCAGACTCTGCAGACTCCCCATCCTCTGTGTACTCCTGCCATCTATTGTGCAGACTCCCCATCCTCTGTGTACTCCTGCCATCTATTGTCCCATCCTCTGTGTACTCCTGCCATCTATTGTGCAGACTCCCCATCCTCTGTGTACTCCTGCCTTCAATTGTGCAGACTCCCCATCCTCTGCGTACTCCTGCCATCTATTGTGCAGACTCCCCATCCTCTGTGTACTCCTGCCATCTATTGTGCAGACTCCCCATCCTCTGTGTACTCCTGCCATCTATTGTGCAGACTCCCCATCCTGTGTACTCCTGCCATCTATTGTGCAGACTCCCGTCCTGTGTACTCCTGCCATCTATTGTGCAGACTCTGCAGACTCCCCATCCTCTGTGTACACTCCCCATCCTCTGTGTACTCCAGCCATCTATTGTGCAGACTCCCCATCCTCTGTGTACTCCTGCCATCTATTGTGCAGACTCCCCATCCTCTGTGTACTCCTGCCATCTATTGTGCAGACTCTGCAGACTCCCCATCCTCTGTGTACACTCCCCATCTCCTCTGTGTACCCCAGCCATCTATTGTGCAGACTCCCCATCCTCTGTGTACTCCAGCCATCTATTGTGCAGACTCCCCATCCTGTGTACTCCAGCCATCTATTGTGCAGACTCCCCATCCTGTGTACTCCTGCCATCTATTGTGCAGACTCCCCATCCTCTGTGTACTCCTGCCATCTATTGTCCCATCCTCTGTGTACTCCTGCCATCTATTGTGCAGACTCCCATCCTCTGTGTACTCCTGCCATCTATTGTGCAGACTCCCCATCCTCTGTGTACTCCTGCCATCTATTGTGCAGACTCCCCATCCTCTGTGTACTCCTGCCATCTATTGTGCAGACTCCCCATCCTCTGTGTACTCCTGCCATCTATTGTGCAGACTCCCCATCCTCTGTGTACTCCTGCCATCTATTGTGCAGACTCCCATCCTCTGTGTACTCCTGCCATCTATTGTGCAGACTCCCCATCCTCTGTGTACTCCTGCCATCTATTGTGCAGACTCCCCATCCCCTGTGTACTCCTGCCATCTATTGTGCAGACTCCCCATCCCCTGTGTACTCCTGCCATCTATTGTGCAGACTCCCCATCCTCTGTGTACTCCTGCCATCTATTGTGCAGACTCCCCATCCTCTGTGTACTCCTGCCATCTATTGTGCAGACTCCCCATCCTCTGTGTACTCCTGCCATCTATTGTGCAGACTCCCCATCCTCTGTGTACACTCCCCATCCTCTGTGTACTCCTGCCATCTATTCTGCAGACTCCCCATCCTCTGTGTACTCCTGCCATCTATTGTGCAGACTCCCCATCCTCTGTGTACTCCTGCCATCTATTGTGCAGACTCCCCACCCTCGCTGTACTCATGCCATCTATTGTGCAGACTCCCCACCCTCGCTGTACTCCTGCCATCTATTGTGCAGACTCCCATCCTCTGTGTACTCCAGCCATCTATTGTGCAGACTCTGCAGACTCCCCATCCTCTGTGTACTCCTGCCATCTATTGTGCAGACTCCACATCCTCTGTGTACACTCCCCATCCTCTGTGTTCTCCTGCCATCTATTGTGCAGACTCCCCATCCTCTGTGTACTCCTGCCATCTATTGTGCAGACTCCCCACCCTCTGTGTACTCCTGCCATCTATTGTGCAGACTCCCCATCCTCGGTGCACTCCTGCCATCTATTGTGTAGACTCCCCATCCTCTGTACTGCTGCCATCTATTGTGCAGACTCCCCATCCTCTGTGTACTCCTGCCATCTATTGTGCAGACTCTGCAGACTCCCCATCCTCTGTGTACTCCTGCCATCTATTGTGCAGACTCTGCAGACTCCCCATCCTCTGTGTACTCCTGCCATCTATTGTGCAGACTCCCCATCCTCTGTGTACTCCTGCCATCTATTGTCCCATCCTCTGTGTACTCCTGCCATCTATTGTGCAGACTCCCCATCCTCTGTGTACTCCTGCCTTCTATTGTGCAGACTCCCCATCCTCTGCGTACTCCTGCCATCTATTGTGCAGACTCCCCATCCTCTGTGTACTCCTGCCATCTATTGTGCAGACTCCCCATCCTCTGTGTACTCCTGCCATCTATTGTGCAGACTCCCCATCCTGTGTACTCCTGCCATCTATTGTGCAGACTCCCGTCCTGTGTACTCCTGCCATCTATTGTGCAGACTCTGCAGACTCCTCATCCTCTGTGTACACTCCCCATCCTCTGTGTACTCCAGCCATCTATTGTGCAGACTCCCCATCCTCTGTGTACTCCTGCCATCTATTGTGCAGACTCCCCATCCTCTGTGTACTCCTGCCATCTATTGTGCAGACTCTGCAGACTCCCCATCCTCTGTGTACACTCCCCATCTCCTCTGTGTACCCCAGCCATCTATTGTGCAGACTCCCCATCCTCTGTGTACTCCAGCCATCTATTGTGCAGACTCCCCATCCTGTATACTCCAGCCATCTATTGTGCAGACTCCCCATCCTCTGTGTACTCCTGCCATCTATTGTCCCATCCTCTGTGTACTCCTGCCATCTATTGTGCAGACTCCCATCCTCTGTGTACTCCTGCCATCTATTGTGCAGACTCCCCATCCTCTGTGTACTCCTGCCATCTATTGTGCAGACTCCCCATCCTCTGTGTACTCCTGCCATCTATTGTGCAGACTCCCCATCCTCTGTGTACTCCTGCCATCTATTGTGCAGACTCCCATCCTCTGTGTACTCCTGCCATCTATTGTGCAGACTCCCCATCCTCTGTGTACTCCTGCCATCTATTGTGCAGACTCCCCATCCCCTGTGTACTCCTGCCATCTATTGTGCAGACTCCCCATCCCCTGTGTACTCCTGCCATCTATTGTGCAGACTCCCCATCCTCTGTGTACTCCTGCCATCTATTGTGCAGACTCCCCATCCTGTGTGTACTCCTGCCATCTATTCTGCAGACTCCCCATCCTCTGTGTACTCCTGCCATCTATTGTGCAGACTCTGCAGACTCCCCATCCTCTGTGTACACTCCCCATCCTCTGTGTACTCCAGCCATCTATTGTGCAGACTCTGCAGACTCCCCATCCTCTGTGTACTCCTGCCATCTATTGTGCAGACTCCCCATCCTGTGCACTCCTGCCATCTATTGTGCAGACTCCCCATCCTGTGTACTCCTGCCATCTATTGTGCAGACTCCCCATCCTCTGTGTACTCCTGCCATCTATTGTGCAGACTCCCCATCCTCTGTGTACTCCTGCCATCTATTGTGCAGACTCCCCATCCTCTGTGTACTCCTGCCATCTATTGTGCAGACTCCCCATCCTCTGTGTACTCCTGCCATCTATTGTGCAGACTCCCCATCCTGTGTACTCCTGCCATCTATTGTGCAGACTCCCCATCCTGTGTGTACTCCTGCCATCTATTGTGCAGACTCCCCACCCTCTCTGTACTCCTGCCATCTATTGTGCAGACTCCCCATCCTCTGTGTACTCCTGCCATCTATTGTGCGGACTCCCATCCTCTGTGTACTCCTGCCATCTATTGTGCAGACTCCCATCCTGTGTACTCCTGCCATCTATTGTCCCATCCTCTGTGTACTCCTGCCATCTATTCTGCAGACTCCCCATCCTCTGTGTACTCCTGCCATCTATTGTGCAGACTCCCCATCCTCTGTGTACTCCTGCCATCTATTCTGCAGACTCCCCATCCTCTGTGTACTCCTGCCATCTATTGTGCTCCCCATCCTCTGTGTACTCCAGCCATCTATTGTGCAGACTCTGCAGACTCCCCATCCTCTGTGTACTCCTGCCATCTATTGTGCAGACTCCCCATCATCTGTGTACTCCTGCCATCTATTCTGCAGACTCCCCATCCTCTGTGTACTCCTGCCATCTATTGTGCAGACTCCCCATCCTCTGTGTACTCCTGCCATCTATTGTGCTCCCCATCCTCTGTGTACTCCAGCCATCTATTGTGCAGACTCTGCAGACTCCCCATCCTCTGTGTACTCCTGCCATCTATTGTGCAGACTCCCATCCTCTGTGTACTCCTGCCATCTATTGTGTAGACTCCCCATCCTCGGTGCACTCCTGCCATCTATTCTGCAGACTCCCCATCCTGTGTACTCCTGCCATCTATTGTGCAGACTCCCATCCTCTGTGTACTCCTGCCATCTATTGTGCAGACTCCCCATCCTGTGTACTCCTGCCATCTATTGTGCAGACTCCCCATCCTCTGTGTACTCCTGCCATCTATTGTGCAGACTCCCATCCTGTGTACTCCTGCCATCTATTGTGCAGACTCCCATCCTCTGTGTACTCCTGCCATCTATTGTGCAGACTCCCCATACTGTGGACTCCTGCCATCTATTGTGTAGACTCCCCATCCTCGGTGCACTCCTGCCATCTATTCTGCAGACTCCCCATCCTGTGTACTCCTGCCATCTATTGTGCAGACTCCCATCCTGTGTTCTCCTGCCATCTATTGTGCAGACTCCCCATCCTCTGTGTACTCCTGCCATCTATTGTGCAGACTCCCCATCCTGTGTACTCCTGCCATCTATTGTGCAGACTCCCCATCCTGTGTACTCCTGCCATCTATTGTGCAGACTCCCCATCCTGTGTACTCCTGCCATCTATTGTGCAGACTCCCCATCCTCTGTGTACTCCTGCCATCTCGCGGCCGCACGCGGCATTGCCGGGCACATGTTGGAAAACCAGTTTTCTGGGCGTCAGCTTTGAGGGAGTGTCTATCCGTGTAACTTAGAAGGAAACCGAGAGTGCCCGTCTGATTCCACGGCGTCAAATGACTTTACCAAAGTAGTGCTTCAAGTAAGTGCCCACCCCTCCCCACCCTAGACGGAGCCATTAAGACCCCCCACGAGCACGCCGTGGTCCGTCGCAGCAGCGTGCGGAGGCTGCCAATTCATGCAGCTTGCCGCATTTCATTTGCGCCCCTTCGATATTCCTTTTGGCCAATGGAATCGCACCTGGTTTCTCTGCCCCCACTTAGTGGTAGATTGAAGGCCGAGGGCCCCATGGGCAGGATTGACAGAGGCCCCTAGGTAGGAGGGATTTGGGGGCGGAGTTGCTGGTGCGAGAAAGGTTCCATGCTTTCGACTTTTTCTAGCATTTTTTTTTTGCGGTATGATTATTGCCAGTGGTGGAAATGGAAAAAATGTGGTGGGTGATCTCACAAATGCGGGTAGGGGAGGAGTTGGGGGAAGAGGGGGCGTGGTCTAGAGGGGGCGGGGTTGGTAGTGGCCATCCGATCAGATAAATACTTTTTTAAAAAAAAGTGCCCACAAAGGCAACGTTGCCTTTTACCACCGGCCGGGGCTTTAAGTGGGACGGGGCCTGCCGGGGCTCTGCCCCGGCAGGCTCCGAAATTTCAATCTGAGGCGGGGTCCTGTGGGGCCCACTAATCTCCGCTGCCAGCCCCGGCCACTACAAGAAAAGGCTTTTTTTCCGAAGCCTGAAGCTCTCGCTCGTGTGCGAAAGCTTTAGGCTCCAGAAAAAAAAATGCCTTTCAGCCATAATGGTGGCGCCGCACCTGCGAGGCATCCCTTTAAGCAGGAGATGCCCGTGGGCCGGTGCCACCATTGTGGAGAGAAACGTGAGGCCGCTGGAAGCTGAGGCCGTTCTCCTGAAGTTTCAGTCTTCAGGAAAACGGCCTCAGCTTCCAGCAGCTTCACCTCTTCAGCCTTAATGGCGACGCTGCCCCTCCCCAGCTGCCGAGGGGAAGCGCCACTATTAAGGCTGAATAGGCGAGGCGCTGTTCCCTGCCAGGCAACCCAATAGAAAATAAATGCAGAGATCAACACCCTCTCCCGTGGGGAGAGGGTGTTGATCACTACAAAAGGCTGCCTGACGGGTGCCAGTAGCCCATTGAGCCGGGGCTCTTCAGGGGGGCGTGGCCTAATGGGCCAGCAGGACCCCTGCAGTTAGCCCAGGCCCTCTTGATGAGCCCTGGCTCATTTTGTTCCAAAAAAAAAATCGCCCCCGAGGGCAGCATTGCCTTTTACGCGGCTCTGACGTATAAAGCACAATGCTCGCTACATGTACAACTGATTCCCTTCAGTTGTACATGTAGCGAGCATTGTGCATTACACATCAGTGCCAAAGCCGCGGTAAACGGCAATGCTGCCGCCGCGGACGCTTTTTTTTTTCTTCTTTCTTTTTTCCAGCGCGGTTCATGGGCTTGGGCGGCTGACTCTGGCCGGATCCCGAGATCCGGCTACACATCTGGTGCCGGATCTCGGATCCGCCGAGAGCCGGCCCAATGACCAGCACTGATTATTGCTGGGAGTAACCAGCCACCTCGCAAGGATTTGCCGTCTACCACCAACATTTCTAATCACGCTTGCACAAGTTATTAAAACTGGGGCTTTCTAAAAAGCCAAAGGGGTGTAAAATCCATGTTTCGAGGACCCATAAAATGAGACGGTAGAGGAACACTTCCCCACGAACAGTCATGGCAGGGATGCTCTCCGTACTCGCCGCTGCGGCGGCATGAAGACCGCTGCATGGGCGGAAGCGTGGTCCCTGCAGAAAGGAAGCGTTCATTGCAGTTATTTGCTGTGCATGTACTGGACACTGCACGTGCCACAACGGTCGTAGTGCAGGAATATGGTCACCTGTTCTATGCATTGTTTTGTACATGTGGTTGCACCCTAAAACATTCGCACGGAGGCTGGTCAATTGCTACATCTACATTTTGTCCTTTAGTGTGTTTTGTAATAATTATTTTTTTACACATGATGCAACTTGACCTTTCCTTAGTTATTGCTGTAGCCCACATTTTCCTGGTTTACAACCTGTTTATAGGGGTGGCTCGTACATGACGGGTGAGGGGGTATCGACCCCACCAGTATTTGGCTCCTCATCTATTATGGAGGAGCAGCCCAGTCCAATCCGAGCACTCGAGCAGTTTTTTCAGTTTAGGGAGTGCCCTTAACTGTGAAAGGCAAACGTGGTTCAATGGTCAATGAGCCATGCCATGCCATGCTGGGCGTTTGCTTTTCCAGCCTGGCATGCCTCCTTTGAAATACTGGCTGGGGAGTGCACGTCTGTATGTGCAAGGGGGCATACCTGCGCCGCCTCACTGACGGAGCAGGCAGGCAGGGCCGTCCTTGGCGGCAGCCACGCCCTTGGCCGATTTAAAACAGAATTGCCCACCCTTCCCTGCGCGCCGCTGCTCTAAAGCACAAGTGGCATGAGCACCCATTTTTATTATTTCTAACACCCCTCTCCTGCACCTGGCAGGGCATTAATCACTGGAATAGGGCGCTCATGGTAATGCACGACCGCCCTATTCCAATGAAAACCGCCTGCCTCGCTCCTGCATCGGAGCAGGAGGTAATCATCTGAATACAGCCGCACCCTATTGTTTCATGCGCCCGCGAGAGTGGGCGCATTTAATTTAATAACAAAAAGGCGCCTGCCGGCTGGAGTGAGGCTATCTGGATCCATGGTCGTGCCCCTTGCACGCATGTGCAGGACCAGGAAACCTCTTCCTGTTCATGCTTGCAGGGACCTGGAGCACTGGAACCCCCAGACTTGCGGTAGAAGGTACGTTTAGTTATGTTCATATTTTTTTTGTGTATATGCTTGTGTTAGGTGAATGTATGATGGATGCTGGTGTAGGTGCTTTTTCTGTGTATGTTGTGTAAATGTGTTTGTATGTTCGTTTATTAATGTGTATGACTGCATGTATGCTTGTTATGAGAGCATGATGGGTGCTCGTGATTGAGACAGTGAGTGCTTGCTGTGTCTGTTGTGTGTGTTTGTGCTGGTCTGAGGATTTTGGCGAGTGGGGGTAGGAGGTTTGCACAAACCCCCTCCCCACTGGCCAAAATCAGCTGTCTGAGGTGCTGTGAGGGCCAGGGGGACAGGAACGGTCTTTTTTAAAACCTTTTTAACTGGACATCTATTAGATGTCCAGTAAAATATACCATCTCTGCCCCTTGGCCCCCAGTGCATTGATTGTGTGCATGTGAGGAGCTCAGGCCCCAGGGCGACAGGTGTAATTTCTCCACTGGCCATCTGATAGATGGGCAGTAAACAAAGCTGTACTCCAGTGCCCCCAGCACCTCGCAAACGCACACAATTGAATTCATCACTATTGTGATTGTGTGGCTGCAAGCCACTGGCACACCATGGAGCAGGCATGCTATTTGTTTTTTTTACCGTGAATGGTTGATGAAGCAAGCGTAAGTGTTACCATGTAGCCAGACTTGTATTTTAATGCAGTCTGTTTAGCCATTTCTTACTGAGGCATCCCCATTTGAATTGTAAATTGCTTTTGGTAAAGCAAGCCGAGTGGTATTCTTACTGTGGCAGGACTTTTTGTATTGGCACCTTATGGTAAAATAAGTGTTATGTAGCTAGACCGGCATTTCAATGCAGCCATTTCACTCCTTTCGTATTGTGGTATGTCATTTTGTATTGGGCATCGTTGGTAAAGCGAGCATAAGAAGTGTTATCATGTAGCTCTACTGGCATTTTAGTACAGCCAGGTCTGGGGTATGTTCTTATGTGGAGATAAGAAAGAACTAGAACCTAATCTAGTTCTAGGTGTGCTCACGCTCGGCTCTCCTATGGAGCTGCAGTAGGTTGCACTGTCATAGTATCTGCTTATCTCGTATGCCAGTAAAGTAAAAGCAGGGAACATTGTGGATTTATGTAGTGGTTCCAGTCTTTAATTGCTTGAAGGCAAAAGAGCATCCAAAGAGTCATTGCGACTAACCGTGGTTGATGGATTTCGGACCGAGTCCGTCTTCGGGGCTAGGGCACTGTGTACATTAATATTCATTCATAGTATTTAGTTATCCGGACATCCATCAACATTTTTGAAAAAAACAGATACTAATACAGATACATTCCATTGTGAAAAATCACAACCGGCACATTCAGAAAATTGTAAATTTACATCGAGTTATTAGTTGTAAAAAATTATAATTTCAAACGTACTGTTAAGGTAGTCAAGTAGCGTAAGAAAATCGAGAAATATGATCCACTGGGAAAGGTTAGAGAACGTTGAAAGTGGCTCTGCTCCCAAGGTCAGCCAGTGCACACTTGGTCTGCTCTAATTTTACCAGATGGTGCGGCCGTGTGGCCAAAGCTTACCTATGTCTGGAAGACATTCTAATCACCACGGTGTCTAAAAGACCACAGCTGTATTGTATTATTAAACTTGTAACGATAGGGGCAGATTTGCCTGCCTGTAGGTGGTGTCTGCGTCGTTTGAAGTTATTAACTGTATGGAATGAATGTCAATAATTCAATCTACTCATTTAGCTTGAGGTCCATTAGTTGGAAACCGGCGTTAGTGCGGCGTTCACATGCCGTTGCTAGGCGACGTGACAGTTGAACCTACTGCAGCTCCATTGAGCCGTACGGGAGCCCGCCTAGAACTAGATTGCGTACTAGTTCTTTCTTCAGTAATTCATACCCTCGTGCCTAGGTCTCAAGATGTGCTCTGATAACTCTAAGGATTATCATTAAGAATATTGACTAATACAAAGGGGGGGTGCCCACCCCCCACCCCCCTTAGCTGGAGATGCTGCCATATATTGGCAGAACCAAAATGGACCTGTTTTCTTTTATCATTACTGGCATTATGCACAAAGAGAACATGAGTATGATCTTGTATGGGAATAGTAGGGTATACTGGTGCAGTCAGCATGGACATGTATGGGCGCAGCCAGTGGGAAGGTTTTACACTGGCACATGTTGTGGGAAAATGTGTTGGAGAAATGCTCCTGTGCCCTGTTGGTGACTTGCATCTATTGGATTTATGTACGAGTTACCCTACAAAACCAATTGCTAACTGTTTGGCTTTTTACCCAATTTTTCTAAAATGTGTGCTCTAAAATGATCCATTTTCACCTGTTATTTTTTTTAAAAATGGTGTGGCCTCCCTTGCTACACTTGGCCGCTCGGCCCTATCTGGGATAAATATTTACACCCCCCTGTTAAGAAATTCACCAGCCGCTACTCCCCACTCACCAAATGCGGACATTGCAATGCTTGCTACTGCTATGTAAAGCTCTTGATGTTTGTGCTCCCAATCGTGTTGCAAAATCTGACGGTCTAATTTTCTGCTGCCCCTTAGGAGAAAGGTTCCGGGGATGCTAGTTCTATAAAGGAGTTGGAGGTAGAGAAGAAGCAAAGTGGTGGTATGTCTTTGGGGAACGGGCCTCCAGAAGACCAGTCTAAGAACAACGTGGTAGTCGAGGCTCCCCCTCAAGCGGAATCAACTTGCAGCGAGTATTCGGTGGAAAGCGAGGATGACGTGGACGTAGAGGAGCAGGAGGTACGTATATGAAGGCGGCGGCTTCTGCTCATAGAACTATGCAAAGCTGCACCACAGCGGCAATCTGACCATTCACGGTTTACACTTTTAAACACTGCGTCTGCCAATTTTGTTTGTTAGAAGTACCCTCTCAGGCGCTACAGGCATGTAGAGCAATATAAAAGGAAATGGAAATGACACCACTAAGGAAATTTGGCAGTCTGTTATTACCCTGTGCTGTGGCCTCTACCTTGTTTCCCTTGTTTCCCAGCTAACATTTACTTGTTTCTTCTCCTAGGACGAGTTGGATATGAGCAGCACCTTCGTTAATGAAGTTTGGCGTAAAGTAGAAAGTAAACCAAAAGTAGAGAAGGAGAAAATAATTAAAAAACAAAGAAAATTAGCAGAAAAAGTACCAGAGAAATTACAGGAGAAGAAGGCTGAGCCGAATAAAAATGTATGTTCTCCGGCTTTTGTTAACGTGTTTAGTAGACATTGACTTGAAACATTTAGTGGGAGTGAAGGTTTGGGGCCCGGAAATTGTTGAAGGGGAATTGGTCACTGTATGCAGTGAGGTGTTTGTGGGAGGCTGGGTGTCATCAGGTGACGGGGGATTGAAACGAAGGAGTTATGAAATGCCGTTGAATAATAATTATTAATGAAATGTGGTGAGGTTCATCAAGTTACCTGCAACAGCGAGCACAGGATGAATTTGGTGAGTCTGCAGGACTCCTGGCGGTGCCCTGCAGCAGCTGCTTCTTCATGGGTGGCTCTACAGGCGGGCACAGGCCTGAACTTGGAAGCTTCCTTATGAGCCATGCTGTTCCAGCGCTGGCTGCTGCTTCTTGGGGGTGCCAGTATCACTTCTCGCCTTGTCCAAAGGTGCTCATGCAGTCGACAACCTTTTGGTACAGTTTCATGGTGGCCTAATAACAGTTCTCAGGTGTCTTCTACCATTCTAGAAATGTGTGGGATCCCCTCAACTGAGAGTCGACACGGTTCAAATAACCTTCCCTAAGGGACGTATTGAACTCTGGAGGGTCTGCACCCACGTATTGGCATACTGTACCCTTTACAGAAGAGAAATAACCATCTGGCCCGACCCACAGGGGCAGTCAGCGCCAAAATGCTAGGCAACTCAACTCTGAGCAAGAGTACCATCAGCAACCAAAGAAGTGCGTCTCAGCCTTGTTTGGCCTCATCACTGAGGTGAAGCTGAGCAGGCCACATCTGATTACCTGGTGTCGTTTAGATTTAGCCTCCCCAAGTGGTAAAAAATTAGCAGAGGCGTGGGAACCCTCCTACTGAAAACTAACATTGCTAAATAACCTATTAATAGTAAACCACATCATCGATCTCCGAGACAACTACCTATCCCCACGTTCTGCTGTATCTCTATAAACTTGGACATTTATGGCAGACAAGGTGAGTGGCTACTTGGGCAGGGTTGGGTCAGGGTGCGGGTGAACTCTTTGAGTGTTCTTACTTCCCAGCAAGTGCCTCCCAGAACTATACTCGCATTGGGTTTGGAGAGTCACTAGAAATGACAAAAGTCGTGAAGAATTCACATTACTACTCTGCCCCAAATATGTTTGCTAATTGCTTTGGACCACTTGCATCCCTTGCTCACTGGCCTGGTGTAGATGAATGTTTCACAGTGGGTGTTTAGAAGTGCAGCCTCTGCCCTTTACATGGAAACTTGATATTGGCTGCTGCCTGCAGGCCCGGTGGTGTGGGGGGTCTGCTGTTACCCTGATAGGAGTCTTTCAAAGAGCTTGACCCACGCCCTCACCCTATTTCTCAAGGGAGCATCCCTGGGTAGTGTGCTTTGAGTCTGAACCCAGACAGCCGAATGACTGGGCTTTAGGACTGCAGGTAGTGCCAACTGGTTGAGAGTTCTTGGCTTCAACCTTCTTGGCACACTCTCAATTGGGGGTCAGATGGTGATCTAATTTGTGGGGTGTTGAAGGAGAGAGGGAAGACTTATTACCATGAAGGGTTCTAGTGCTGGTGGCTTCTTCCCTCCTTGGGGAGGTATTTGTGTGGAGTGGAGGGCTGAGGAGGGTGGTGGAGCATTGTTCCTAGCGATATCCAATGGAAAAAAGTTGTCCTAGCTGGCAGCTTATGCTGTTGTGTTGCATAAAGGCTAATGCTGGGTGGGAGGGGAAGTGTTCTCTTTACTGATGTGTCCCACTTTTTAATGAGTTTGTACAGAGTGCTGCTGAGTTGCAGTCTCTTGGGAGTAGTTACACTTGTTGGCTTACCTTGGAAAGGAGTGGTTTTCGTGAGTTGATCTTAAAAACCCCTTTCTGGCACAAAGCGCGGCAGAGTTGCTGCTGAGTTGCAATCTCTTGGCAGTCTGTGGCAGGAGTACCCTAGTTTGAAGTGCTACCCAGAGCACCATCGAAAGTAAGAGCCGTTCTGATGTTTGTTAATCTGCTTAGAATCACATGCTGTGCATAGTCCGACATCCAGTGGTCACTGCAGAGTATTGCATTTTGTTTTTCATAATAAAAAGGGGACGTCGACAAGGCGTGTCTGTAACACTATCCCTATAGTGACGTGCAGTGAACCCACAATTCCTTACGCGTCGAGGTCCCTCAGATTGTTTTTTTCCGCCCAGATATTGGTCGTCTTTACGCAGAGCTCCTCGAGAGACATTGCAAAAACATTGTTCGACCTTTGGTCGTTAATAACTTATAAATATATTATTACTTTTACATCCCTCCTTCGGCGTCGTAGCTATGAAGCTGTTCACCGCCAATCAAGATCTCCGACGGCGGTGCCTTCAACGGAGGAGGTTCGGCGTTCGCCGAACACGTGGCCTGGCCTCGTTGGTCAAATACAGTAGGGAGAGTGGGGTCGTGGGACATTTGTTTCTCTTTGAGAATGCATTTCCCTTTCCCCTCCCTTTCCTTCGGGGTTGTTGTCACATGCAGTCGGTTCCTCAGCTATGGAGAGGACATCCTTTAGGTTTTGCCCGCGTTGCAAGGGCAAGTTTACCTGGAAAGACGAGCATAAACGGTGTAACCGTTGCTTGCCCCTCGACCACAGACGGCTGTGCGGCCTGTCAGCTTCTTAAGCCGAAGACTGTAAAAGACCGCAGGGTTAAAAGGTGGGCAGCCTACGCCATGTCTAGGTCTGATTCATCACCCGCCGCTGCCGAAAGTGATGAGGAATGTGATAACCCGACGTCGGTTTTGAAGTCGTAGACCTCTCCAAGGAGCGTTCACGCTCCTTGTCGTCTGTCCCCGGCCCGACAAGTTCGGCTCACGCCCTGCTTATGGGGATGAACACCCTGGCGACACTGACGCACACAAAAAACACTCACATAAACACACGACCCATGGCTCTTCCTCGTTGAAGACGAAGAGAGCATTAGCGCCAACGAAGACGCAGGTCCTACCGGCGGCCTCCTCAGACCATAAGAGTCTTAAGACCCCCTCGCAACCGCAAATGCGACCAGCGACTGGGCTACCCCCAGATAAGGGCGCTATCACTAAACCGCCAGACGACGCGCACCGTCAGAGCGCCCGTCGGTGTAGAGCAAGCGACGCCTGTAACGTCGACGCCGGAGGTACGCTCGACAGACAGTTTAGTTGTCGAGAGCCTGGCGCGGATTATTTCCACCGATAGCCAGAGACGGACGGCTAAAGAAACGTCTATCACCGCTCACAAGGCCCGGGAGACCCCGAAAAGGTCAGAAGGAAGGTAGGAACTGCCCCCTCCGTCGAGAGGGTCTCCTAGCCTACCAGAAGACTTTTCAGAAGGTGAGGGTAACCTTTCTTCGACGTTATGGGATAGGTCGAAGCGTTTTCAAATGGAAGGTCCTCCCTTTCCCCCCCTGACCGCTCTGGGGTACCTCAAGAAACCCTAGAGAGACTCCAGTTTTGTATGGACAAAATGGCGAGGTTTATGGAGACTCAGAACCTCCCAACACCCAAGAGATCATGAGGGGGACCTCAGGAGGATCCCAGGGCCAAGTACCCTAGGCTATTTGATCACCCCCCCCCCCAAGAGGAGGTAGGTTTATGACCTCACTGGGGAGGACCCCCACTTTCAGGAGGATGATTAATTCTTAGGCCATGAAGGGGAACAAAACCCAGAGGAGGAAGGTTTTGAAGATAACCCAGATATGGGTGATGGGGGCTTTGGGGAAGACCCAGAAGAGGACGCTTCACAGCCCTGGCAGTCCCCTTCAGCGTTTTCAGACCCTGACGCCCTAAACCTGCCCCCACCCAAGGACTCTCCTATTAGGAATACGTCACCTATAGACGATCAACCTACCTTTAATGCACTACTACGCAAGGCAGCAGCGCATTTCGAAATCGAGACCGGGGAAACTTCTCCTGTCGGGCAAACCATTCCCCTTCTCGCCTCAGTAAAGAGATTAATTATTCCTTCACTATCTACACCCGCGTTGATCAGAGGGGTCAACCCGAGGATAGAAAAATGTAGTCCTTCCCCATCGGACCCGTTATACATCAGGGGCCACTCTGTACCATACTCCTTAGTGGTGACAAATACAAGGAAAAGAGCAGGGGTTCCCGCTGTCAACTAGCGAGGCACCACCAGATAAAGAGGGTAAAAAATGGTATGCCCTAGGAAAGAGAATTACAGCCTCAGCTGCCTTTTCCGCAAGAATTGCCAACAACTCCTCTTTGCTGGCAAGTTACACAGATGCACAATGGAGCAAACTACGTAAGGACATCGAGGAGGTACCGGAACCCCTACGTACTCGGCTTCTAGCCACGGTGACTGAAGGGACCTTAGTCAACCAAAGCATCATTAAAAACACTCTGGATGCTGCAGAAACGGCTGACCGTTCCCTAGTCCAAGGAATCCTCCTCAAACGCCATGTATGGCTACGTAATTCAGGCTTTAAACCTGAAACGCAAGCATCTCTAATTAATAAACCTATAGAAGATGCAAACCTCTTTGGTAAGGCGGTGGATGAGGCACTAGAGACCGCAAGGAAGGAATTTGACACCATCAAAACCCTAGACCAAATTTCAAGGCCTCCCAACAAACGTGGTTATGGCAACAAACGCTTTTTTCGAGGCCAACGCCAGCAGCAGCAGCAACAGCAGCAGCAGCAGCAATACTCTGCAGGTAACTGGTCCTCTAACCAAGGCACCAGTGGACAATACAACCAAAGAGGACAACATCGTGGCAAGGGAAGAGGTCGGGGTCCCACCCCTAGAGGTTCCCAAGCCACCAACACCAAATGACTCTAAGATTCGGGTCCCCTCCCATGCATCGCCGGTCGGGGGCCGGTTAACATCCTTTCTTCCAGCATGGGAGGGTATAACATCAGACCGCTGGGTACTATCAACCATAGCCCGCGGTTACTGTATAGAATTCAACAGTTCCCCTACGTACAGACCCCCAAGGGGAAGATGCATGTCACCAGAACACCTCGCCATCCTTCAAGAAGTGGACCAACTACTAGAAAAGGAGCTATAGAGGTCGTGCCTCTATCTCAGGTAACGGAAGGTATTTATTCAGTGTACTTCCTTGTACCCAAAAAGGACTTAACCATGCGCCCTGTACTAGATCTGCGCCCAGCGAACAAATTTGTCAAACCTCAAAAGTTTCGTATGTTGACTCTACAGGAGGTAATCCCCCTGCTTTCACAGGGAGATTACATGACAATACTGGACATGAAAGATGCATACTTTCATATTTTAATGTTGCCAGCGCACAGGAAATACCTCGGGTTCATGATAGAGGGCAAATGCTACCAGTTCAGAGTGCTGCCCTTCGGCATAGCATCAGCGCCCAGAGTATTCACAAAGGTACTGGCAGTGGCAGCGGCCCACCTGCGCAGGTTGTCCATCCCAGTATACCCTTACCTCGACGATTGGCTCATAACAGGGGATTCTTACGAAACATGCTTCTCAAATACCCAAAAGACTGTAGACCTTTTGTTTCAACTGGGCTTCTCCATCAACGAGAAGAAGTCCAGTTTAGACCCCAGCCAGATCAAACAATTCCTAGGGGCTCTAATTTGAACAAAGGATAGCCTCGTCTTACCCTCCAACGAGAGGGTCCAAAACATGCTGTTTCAGATCCCCCAATATGTGGCAGGTCGGGAGGTGACGGTGCGCAAAGCAATGCGCTTACTAGGAATGATGGCGTCATGTATGTATTTGGTACCCCACACGTGCCTGCGCCCAATGCAAGAGTGGCTCAACAGCCAGTGGTGTCAGGCCAGTGGACAATGGGACGATCTAGTGGTGGACTCGCAGGCCTTGGTTCTCTCGCTACGGTGGTGGACAAAGGAAAACCTGGTAAGAGGAAAACCATTCACCACTCTAACCACACTCATTCCTCACAGGATGGGGGGGCTCACCTATCCCATCAGACTGCTCACGGAGTGTGGACTCCGAGCATGGCATCCAAGCACATAAACTTACTGGAGCTACTAGCTGTGTTCAAGGCACTGAAAGCCTTCCAGGCACACCTGCAAGGGAAGACAGTGCTGGTCCTCACGACAGCACCACAGCCATGTACTACCTCAACAAGCAAGGGGGCACTCACTCTCCAGGACTGTGCAAGCTGTCCCAGAACATCTGGAAGTGGGCTCTCAAACACATGTTCCTACTGTCACAACATGTACCAGGGGAACTCAATCTGCTAGCAGACAAACTCAGACTTCCCTCTGCCCTCAGAGTACGAATGGCGGTTACACGAAGACATCGCCTTCGACGTCTTCACACAATGGGGATTCCCAGAAATAGATCTGGTCGCAACTCTGGAGAACTCCCAATGCCAAGATTACGCTTCCAGGTACCCCCAGAACCAATCCAAGGGGAACGGTCTATCGATACTATGGTCAGGGAAATTTGTTCACGCTACCCATCCCCCCAACCCCGCTCCTGGATGGGACCTAAATGTGGTACTAACCAGGCTCATGGGGTCTCCCTTTGAACCCATGCACAAAGCAACACTTAAAGACCTCCCTCTTAAGACTGCTTTTCTAATAGCTATCACCTCCATTAGGAGAGTAAGTGAAATACAAGTGTTCTCTGTACTAGACCCCTTTGTAACAGTTCACAAGGATAAGGTGGTTCTACGCACACATCCTAGGTTTGCGCCAAAATGTATCTCTAAATTCCATGTCAACCAATTAATAGAACTACCAACGTTCTTTCAAAATCGTTCAAACTTAGGTGAGAAGAGCCTGCATACACTGGATGTTCTCAGAGCCGTGATGTTTTATATGGAAAGAAATAGACCATTGAGCAAAACTAATCAGTTCTTTGTCTCGGTGGCAGCATGAAGAGAAGGAGATGCAGTTTCAAAATCCACTATTTCTAGATGGACCACTATTTTTAGATGGATTGTACAATGCATCACTGTTTCTCTCTTGCTAAAAGAGAACTACCCTTCAAGCCAAGAGCACACTCCACTCGAGGCACCGGGGCTTCCATAGCTTTCATTGCAAATGTCCTTCTTGAGTCCATTTGCAAAGCGGCAACCTGGAGTTCTGTTCACACCTTTACAAAACACTACTGTCTAGATGCCCACTCTAGATCTGATTCCCAGGTGGAACAAGCAGTATTAAGACATCTTTTTTTCTACTGTTCCTTCTCACAACCCACCTCCAACTCCGGGTACTGCTCGCTAATCTATGCACAGCATGTGATTCTAAGCAGAGTAACAAACCTCAGAAGACAATGCATTACTTACCGTAAAAGCAAAGCATTTCTGATGGTTGTATCTGCTTAGATTCACATGCGCCCACCCTTCCTCCACGCTCGGATGGAAGGAACATAGACTTTATTCTACATCTCTCTTTTCTGTACTCACTCACGTCTAATAGGCTCCCTCAGGGCAGAAAAAATAGAGGGACCTCGACGCGTGAGGAATTGGGGGTACATTGCACGTCACTATAGGGATAGTGTTGGACACGCCTTGTCGACGTCCCCTTTTCGACTACGAAAAACAAAATGCAATACTCCGCAGTGACCACTGGATGTCGGACTATGCACAGCATGTGAATCTAAGCAGATACAACCATCAGAAATGCTTTTACGGCAAGTAATGCATTGTCATTTGACCTGCAATATAGATTGGGATTGACACAACAGCCATAGAGTGCTCTCGTGTCTCACACACGGACCATGTATGATTTACGTAGTAAACCTCCTTCTGACACAGCGTCTGTGCCAAATGACTCTCCTTTATTGCCGTGTTCCACGGTACGATGTACCCAGGCTGGCCGCCTCCTTCCTCCTTTGTTGCAGCTGGGGGCGGCACCAAGAGTCTCGTTTGGGTCTAACCCAGCTGCACATGTGTCAGTGGTTTCCTCCCCGCTGCCATCCTCTGCAAGTTTAGCTCATTTTGCTGCGGTTGTTGCACCAACCACCCTGAATACACCAGTGGACAGGGTAAGATGAACGGGGAACCTGGCTTTAGAACTGGTCGAGTTAAACGCACAAGAAGGGATTGCACACCTCACGGAGGAGGAACTTGTCTCAAACCGCACAGGCCTCTGCCCTAAAATCACCCCACTCTTCATGTAAATCCTTGCAGCAAAAGATCATTAAGGATTTCTTTCCTACGATGGGTACTAGTACTCGTTTCAATTCTTCTGGCGAAGTAAACTTTCTAAATGATGGAGTATTTTAGAAGTGGCAACAATCCTATATGAAGCAGCTATTTTTAAGGGTCCCCCTTTTTCGGAAGCAACTTTAAATCGGGTTGAAGATGCTGCAATACATGAGGCTTCTCAAGTGAACTTGGAGGACATACCTTTCATTTTAACTGCGCCTCTAAGCCTCAATTCTTTCTCCTCCATGGGTCCAATAGTGGATCAGGGCTTACAGATGCGAGAGTGAAGCCTACCGCACCCCCTCTTTCTGCACTAAATTTAGTTCTTAGTTTGTGAACCTTTATGAAAATATTGAAGCTCTCCATGCACATGCTACAGCTGAGCGAATCAAATTCCTCTTTACATGCAGAGTCATTGGAAGCACAGGTGGAAGCGGCTAATGAATTGAGGACGACCATGTCCCTGTCTGGGAACCTCACCACAATTGTGCCTTGCGTTTCTACCTCTTCGGCGCAGGTACACGTGAGTGCTCCGTTAATTATTACTATGAACCCTGATGCTCTGATGGCACCAGATAAAGGGCATAGTATTCATGAAGTATCTTTGGCTTCTGTAGTCAAAAAGGCCAACAAATTAAATCTAAGAATGGCAGGAAAAATGCCTGGAAGAACTCAAGAAAAGTTTAAAGAGGCTGAAATATACAGGGAGAGTCATTTCAATATTGAAAAAAGTATTCCCACTTCTCAAAGAACCTTGTGGAAAAACAGCTGGGCAGTAAAGGAAAAATGTGTGTATCCAAACGCATGCTCTCCCTCTAGATGTGATTAAAGTTGAGGTGTTGGCTCAAAACTGCATATGTCTGTAATGGTTATTAGACACTGATGGCCACAAATCTATTGCTCCTTCGACCGCCCAATGTCCTACAAAAACCCAAATGAGAACTGTGGGGCTTTAAGCAGAAAGTTGAAAACAGTGGGACCGACGCATGTGGTTATGATGGCCCTGAACTCTGTCCTTGGAGAGAACACACAACAAAACCTAGGGGTGGTTCTGGCAGAGTGCAATCCAGTAATGTGAAAATGCCGCTGTGGCTTGAGACAAGTGTTTCCATATGGAAGACCCTTGATAAAAAAAAAATCAGTAAAATATGGGCTTGCAAACAGTTTTGAGACGCTCCAAGGCTCATGTCTGTTACGTTTCCAGTTAGGACATAAATTACCTGCTGTGACAGCGAATTCTGTGATTCATAATAAAGCGCTGACCTGTTCCATCAGGGACTTGGTAGACTAAGCAGCCTAGGTCAGGCCGCAAGCAACCACAAACCATTCCATCGATAAAGGTGTGGTTGGTGCGGGCTTTTTTTGTCTATCAAGTACTCCTGAAAAGATCAGCAATTATAGAAGTGTTGCATGAAATCCTGGTACTGCATCTACTGGGAGGATAGCTTTGGGGCAACCCGCTCGCCTTGGAAGCAAGATAATGCGGAGCAAGACAGGTTCGATCGCTGGGTCCATGCTTGGAAACCTCTGGGTATTAAGTGCGTAATAAATAACCAATTACAATATTAGTTACTCTCCACAAATATGGATTATGTGCATTTTCCATGTGATCACACTAATATTGTGGAGGTGGGTCTTAGGGCCTGGTTAGTGGTCAACTCGTTATTGAAAGAGACCCACGAAATGTACAGGCTGGGCGATGTGGTTACTCAAGCTTTTCCGCAGAGAGGTTCCGAATTTAGGGATGTCCTGGCTTGGCAGTGGACAGACTACCTAAAAGGTAAGTCAAAGATGGTGGGTGGAAATTACTGTTTAGGCCTAGAGAGGACTGTGGAACTGAATCCACTGGACCCCAGCAAATGTAAGGAGCGATATGTGGGGTTGGCTCCATGTAATATCGACCCAGGTTGCAAACAAAATTAGGGGAGCAGAGTGCAGGCCTTTAACTAAATCTAGCAGTCGTAGTTTGGAATAGACGACACGGTTAGACTTTTTATGAATGATACATCAAGAGCCCATATATTCAATAATTTCAACATAGTGATGTTGCAGGAGATCTGGTTGACCAGCTCGATAAAAATCGGCAGGTTCACTGTATTGCAACAATTGACGTCCACTCCTAATGGTGGTCATGCGCCTGGTGCTTTACTCATTGTTACCCAAACATCTGTCATAAAGAAAGTCAGTCTTTTCTTCTAATGTTCCAGGCAGCCTTTGGGCAAAAGGATCTTTTTTTTTTCTTTAACTTTATTGTGCATTTAGATATTAAACATTGAGCACATTCAAAAGCAAAGGATCCAAAAATAATTCATTCATGTATAATTAAAATTGATGCAAGTTTTGTTGATTTCATCAGACGAAAACACAAAAAAGGAAACATCACAGATACATTTTCACATTCTAATCAGTATAAAACTATTAAGTAAAAATCAGATTTACCGGTCTATTATGATTAACATGCCTTCAGATAACTATCAGTAAGATCAGCACATAAGAAATGTGTCCAGGGTTGTCAAAAAGGTGCAATGCCTCTTTTCAAACATCGTACGCAGCAGCTGTGATAACAAGGAGGATAGCTTAACGGCAACGTGCGCGCCTTGGAAGCAAGACGACACGAAGCAACACAGGTTCGATCCCTGGGTCCGCGCTTAGAAACCTCTGGGTGTTTAAGCGCGTTATAAATACGCAACTAAGATTAACAAAAAAAGAATTATGCAACTAAAAAAAACAAACAATTCCTGTAACAGCGCCTCGATGCCTCTGGGCTGTGTGAGCGCTTTAAAAATGCAAAATAAAAAATGGAAACCGCTCTATATAGTGTGTTCCAAAACTGAACCGATTCAAAGCCATGAGGATGTGCTACAAATTTCCCATATCCTTTAAGATGCAAAGACCTGAGCCTGGAACACCTGGTTAATGTGTTGTCTCAATTTCCAGGCTACACAATCAAGTCTTCAGTCATGGGGAATATTCTTCCATGCTCCCACATAAGTAGATCAAAAGTATATCTGCAAGATGACCACATTGCGCAGTGCATTATTTTTGTCAGTCTTTACTGGAACCCTGTTCATTCCCAACGAGACGTTTTTTGGCAAGCATCTCGAACATTTCATTAGAGGTTATGTCTATGCAGGGTTTGCCATACATTCTGCAAGCGGGTTGAACTGGAGACTTCCAGCCCTTTAAGATGAGTAGCAATACCCTGGAGTTGGATGGGGGTGCAGATTGTAATCAAACATCAATAATTCAGACGACACAAATAGCTTGGCAAAAGTTTGTCTGTTTTAATGCAAGTAACTAAAACGGAGTACAACTAACATCGGCAATCGCTCGATACTCAACTCAATCATTTTTAAAAAAATGGTTTTTAAACCCTAAAGTGGTCATAGCTGACGTGCTGACCTGCGTCATTATCAACGTCATCCTACGTGGCAAACTTCTTAAAGCTATCGCGAAGCGGGATTGGGTTTAAGTGAGTATGCATAGGTGTTATCTGTATAGAGTAACAAAGAGAAATAATTGGATACTTAGTATAAGGTAGGGCAACTAAGCCCTCCTTTCAAAATTGCCACTATGAATGTCACTAAATGTACGGCGTCCCATTGGCTACACAAACTATAGGACCCCAACTACGGGGTCCTCTACAATTGGTTGGCTTCTAACTGCCGTCAATAACTTTCCACCTATGTGAGCAGCATGCAGACTGAACAACCGGGTGCAGGTGAGCTTGTCTTGATACCAGCTTTCCACCATTTAAAAGTACACTCCATCACCTCAATGGTTCAGTGTCAATTAGTATCTGAAGTTGGCTTTGAGTCTGTACTCTTCTCTGCAATTTTTTTTATTTTTTTTTAAGGAGTATGGGTACTGTTTGGCTTTCGTGCGTAGGTGTGATCTCCTCATGCGTCCAATTTTCTTCCATCACGTGACTGGACACCACGATTTGAGCCTTTTCTTGTATTTGATTTTGTCCTCAATAGTCCTCGGACGTCTCTTGTTTTCATTTGACCTTCTTGAACAGGAGCTTCTGTTATTTTACATTAATTGTATCCAATGTCAGCCAATTTTAGTTCTGATAAGATCTTGGCTCATCCAACTCCCTAGCTGAAATATATTCTGTTTAATTCACTTGCTTTTGTAACTGCGACACTGAATTTGAGGCCTTCCTCGTTGTTCAACGCTGCTATATATGTAGTGGAACCTTCATTCTTTAGTCAATCCATATGTATCTGAGGTGTATATGTTGGTGCTTGCTGCGATCTATATAAGCATTTGGTTAGCTTCATGATTGCTTTGCTGCTTGCGTTTCATTACATCTGTACACGCTTAAACTAACTCAGTATTTTTATCATCCTTATTGCATATTTAGAAGTGTAGCTGGTTCCAGTATGGTCTGGAATGCAGGGAACGTTTGGAAGAGCATGTAAACCCACCATATCACACCCCACGCTTACTCTCTCCTCTACATCACCACTCAAATAGAACACAGAGATAATATGACACCATTCGGTATAACTGTTCTCATACCAACACTTCTCGCTCACTCCCCATCACTCTAAGTAAACACCGCTGGTTACACACCCCCCAGCCAGGCGTTCTCCTCAGGCCTAACGCAGCCACAGTCGGTCTGGATAAATCCTGCCAGAACTAACACATACCCCTGACATCAACCACCACACCTACCGCTAAGAAGCAGCTATTTCACAAATAACGCACCAGCTGCACACATACCCGGTGCGCACACGCGCCGTTTGACCCTCCCCACTCTCTCTACTGACTTGAACTTCGGTTCCCAAGGGCGTTCAACCTACCAGCGCCTTCAGACCATACCAATGGTATATAAGTGCAAAATAACAATAACAATAACATATGTCTCTTTATCTTAATCCTAAGATGTCACTTACCCTTGGTACTTCTTTATTCTTCATAAATCGTCTGCCTCTCTGGTCTTATCTTCTATATGGAGTTGATTCAGTGTCTTATGACGTCCCCATTCATCCTGGTCATTGTTTCTTTGTTTCATCATGAATTGCGTTCAAATGGCCATCATATTGTCTTGAATGTAGGGATGGTTTCCTTAATGGGTACTTTACTTCCCAAATTCTCTTAGGTATAGGTATTCTTATGGGTACTGCAGAGTCGTTGCTCTTCTTCCTGATTGGTGTAGTATACGTCACATACTTGGTTCATACTTCTGAGGTAATGTAGGCGGGGTAGGTGTAGTGGGGGTACTTGGCTCCTCCTCTACAGGGTGATTTGAACTCTCACTGTTTACTACTTCCTACGACTTCTCAATATGGAACAGTTGGCAAGAGAATTGGGTCAAGAAGCTGTTTTTGAGGACTGGGATTTGGCTACAGCTAATGGTTGTGCGACAGGAGCTTCGCCGGTGGAAGCCACTTTGAAAAGTAGCTCTCAATCTATTATAGATTACCTTTTTCGTAACCTGCTCACGCTGCAAATTATTAGAGAATTTTCATTTCTGTGCCAATTCCCTTTAACTTTAGAGACCCCCAGCTCTTTTGCTGGACTCTAGGCTTTTTAATTTTTACTCCTGAGGGAGTGGGACATTTTTCTCACTCGTGCGTCTTTCTGACTATGGTTTTCTTTGTTCCTTATGGTTTTAATGAGTCCGGTAACTCCATAGGCATCTGCGTTTGCATTATGACACATTGCACTTTTTGTGCAGTGCCACGGAAGTCCCTTGGGCTTCTCTTAATGTTTAACTGCATTTTCTTAGATGAACTGTTCCCAAGAATAGTAAGATGACCCCTGTCTGTTTTAGCTTTAGATTATGGGTCCAGCACACATCACCCTATGTGGAGTGCTGGGGGGGTTATATAGTAACTCCTTTAACCAATTCCTCATGCAACATTCTGTTGCACTAACTTACTTGAATGGCTGGTGGCAGTGGTTTCTTTTTACTACCTAGTGAAATGTATCTGCAGGCTGATACTCCGCTGCAGTACACCACCCAAGGGTGACCATTTTCATAAAATGGCCCCCATTTTCTTTTTTTCGCCATTTCTTGTAAGTTTCTTCTAGTCTTTTACTCTGTTTGCGTCAGGTTTAATCCTTTGTGTTGCCTTTCCAGACACACTGGAGCCTGGGCAGGCTTCAGGGCTGAAGCCTGCCCAGGCTCCAGTTTGTATGGAAAGGCAGGACGTGTGGGAGGGTACCGAAACTTCTATCCTTTTTATTCTCTAGGTGTGCCTGAGTGAAACCAGTTCCTATTGGCTGGCTGGTCCCACCCTGCTGTGTTATTGATAGCCTAGGGCTGTGAATGAATAGGAACTTGCATAAAAAGGGAGGTTTTTGGGACTAAGAGCAGAGTCCACCAATGGAGGACAACATCCGAAGCAGAAGATGAGACGCCAGCCGCACCCACCTGGACCGTGAAGTGCCCAGTGAAGCCCTGCAGCTTTGCTGACCCAGTTTTCGAATCGACTTGGAAGACCCGTAAAGGATGACTTCCTCCCTTAGGGTGTTGGGACCATCTAGCCTCGAGACAACCTCCATTTTGGCACAACCCCTGACATTCCAAGTCTGCAGAAGCACAATACCCGGGGTACCTCGACCCTCTGTGTGCATTGTCTTCCGAATCCAGCCGAATCTTCGTGGGCATCCATAGGACAACCCTACAGAAGCAAGAAATACGTGTGCAGGGTCCCTTACCAGAATCCAGGACTGAGGGATCAAGGAAATCCTAACCAGAGCTTTTTGTTCTACTTTGGCACCAAAACCACTAAGCCGTTGAATCACTGGAAATCCATTGCTGCCAAGACCCTCTCTCGCGAGTGCTGCAGCAGGAGCCCGCCAGACGTCCTCCCTTTCATCACCACAACCAAGGACCAGGAACAATGATCTGCAGCATTGCATCAAGCTGGTACAACCTCTTAGTTTCAAAGGTATTGTGGTGCTTGGGGTATAGTATACTCTTCTTTTGGGGTGCTTCCAACCTTTGCGAGTGCGAATGAACACAAGTTGGCCTCCACTTACCTGCAATGGCCTTACAGCTTGTGATTTCTCAAGGTGACTCCTTGAGTTGCTGTGATATTCTCTTTTGAACACTGACTATTTAAGAACATTTTTCTAACAAGAGCATCAGGACTTTGACTTTGCCCATTGACTTTGTCTGTCCTGGCTCCCTAAAGGCCTCCTTCTGAACCTATTGGCTTTGGCAGTGCTTGTTCCCACACAATGTTGACCACTTTAACACTGGGATAATTGACTGCCTGCATCCCTTTTGGGAGAATCTAACTGTTCTTACAACTAAGCAGTCTGAACCATTCCTTCCTCGAATAACTCAATACTGCAAAAGTGTTATGGAAGATTGTATGCAGTACCCTTTGGGTGCACTACAGTAACCTTGACCTGGCAATAGGGACCCAACCTTTGTATAAGTCTGAACTACACAGATTGGTAGTGTGGGCGAGCAGCCAGGCTCATGTCAAGAGGGGTCAACGTGAGCAGTAATGTTGTGACAGAGTTTCACAATACAGTTATCAAAATAAACACTTATGCTCAAGGTTTCTTAATGCAATTATTAATTTATTTCAGTCAGTTACATAAGCCGCCTTCATAAAGGGAAGAAAACATGTAACAATTAAAAATCCACTTCAAAACACTATAGTTTCTCTAAATCAGATGACACCCATTGGGGTTGGCACACATACACTTCCTGCACCCTCAGGTGACTTAAATAGCTAGGACACTGTGGAAATCGATTTCTCCAGCATGGGGTCTGGCATGGATTCACATGCTCATGAATATTCCCCGTCAGGCCGGGAATCCTCGGTAAAGAAAATCAGTATCAGTTTTGTTTCTGATCTGTCTGTCTTAGTAACCAATCACTGATCTCTGGGTCATACTGCCCCCAGCCAATGACTGCTCTCTCCGTAAACCCCTCCCGTGGCAGCCATCCTCAGATTTTTACCTCACGCTCAAGTGTTGGGAGTCCTCGTGTTTAGCTCTCGAGCTTTTTGCTGCGTTTTCGCGCTTTTTCAAAGAGATTCTCATTTTTCGGTCAAATAGAGCCTCAAGCGCCACCGTGTCTACATCCGATCAACGGGGACCCGTTTCGGATGTTCTACGCCCCTCAAGGGTGAAGTTTTCGTCGAGTTACGCTTCTTGGAGGAGTCCAGAAGTTTTTGCGGCCTACCCGGACATGGCCCACGAGAAAGGAAGCTCGACGCCCGGAAAGCTGTTCAGGGTTTGCCCTGGATGCCAGCTGCAGAATGTGTTCAAGGAGGATGAGCACTCGAAATGTCTCTACTGCTTTTATGAGGACAAAACGCACGTGGAGAAGGACTGTGCGTTTTGCGGGAACATGTCGGAACGGACCATTAGGGACCGACACCTTCGTCTCCAACTGGCTGGAAGGAAAGAGCCCGTCAGGTGAGAAGTCGTTTGAGCGGTCTTCTAAGTCCTGTGAGGGCACCCCGGCGACAGGGGCCCAACAGAAAGCAAAGCACTGCGAGCGCTGAACGATCGCACATCTCGGCTGCCAGGCAGGGCTCATCCTCTCCAGCGCCATCAACCACGAGCCAACGCTCTGGCTCAGGGAAGAGGAAGACCGAGAACCCGGCGAAGCTTCTGGAGAGGCCCCGGTCGATCTCGAAGGATCCAGCCGAGGGGGGGGACCGTGGCGGTGACTCTCCCCCGAAGGTGAAGGCCACAGGCCCGCAGAAGGTGGTGAAGGCCTTGATTCACCCGGCCAAGGCCTCTATAGAAGTCGCGGCGGCCCTGGCGCAGCCTGAGGAGGCTACACCAGTGGAGGCGACCTCGGGGCCCAGAGTCTCCCTGCCACCGCAGAGGGAAGCCTCTTTCAGGCCCATTGAGAAGACCCCCGTGAAGACCCCTGGAGGGGGGGGGAGCCGGTGGCCATTGGGGACACGGACACAGCCTCCTAGGAGGAACTGGTTGAAGTCTTGGAGGGCCTCGACGAGGGTGTCGAAGAGGCCCGGTCCCACGGGAGGGATACCGACAAAGGGGACGACGAGAGCGGCGTCGGCGAGGTTCCTGGTCAACTGTTGCTTCCGGGGCCGTAGGACAACTCGGCGGCCATTTTGTTGGCAAAACAATCCTTATGTTCAGAGATGAGGACGAGATTGCCCCTACCACGGTTGGATGAGCCGGAGCCAGGCCCGCCGGGAAGTCCCCCAAACAAGAGAAGCCGGACCCATCCAGCCCCACCTTTTCAGCCCTCGCGGCCTGCTCAGCCTTTGCCCACATCCCCCGTACCTGGGGATGACACGGGAACGGACACGGCCACGACGGGTACGGATGACGACGACGGCGGCGACGACGGGATGGAGCTCCCATCGCCTCCAGCCTGGGCCTCCCCGCCCGATGAGATTGGGTCTTTCCACGATCTGATCGCCAGGGCATTAGCCTTTTCAGCTCTGCCCCGAAGAGAAGGAGAAAGGTTTCCTTTACCAACGGCGCGAGGCCAAGAGGAAGACGGTCCTCGCTGTGCCTCTGCTGGATGACATCTGGGACGAGGGTCTCACCCTTCTCAAGAACCCGTCTACGACGCCTGCCAAGGGGGATTGGTTCGAGAAGAACCGGGTAGCCGACGCGGCACCTTTTGTGCCTTAGGGCGCAACCGACCCCTGAGTGGCGTCTCGGCGGCGGCCAAGAGAAGGCGGGGGGGGTTCATCGGCCTCGATGTCAACTTCCCCGCTGGACGGCGAAGGAAAGAAGCTGGATGCAATGGGACGAGTTATCTTGTTGGTGACAACGATTAAGGCGGCTAACGCCCTTGTGATCGTGGCCCGCTACGACAGGGAGTTATGGTACAAGATCGCCCCCCTGTTGGACTTCCTACCGGACGACAAGAGGCTGATGCCCTGGAGATATTGCAAGGTGAGATGGCGTCGGACTACGCCATAACGGTGGCAACGGACATTGCCGACACCGGTTTCCGCCAGCTAGGCAACGGTGTTTGCCTCAGACGACGAGGGTGGCTCAAGGCGATGGATTTCTGCCAGGACGTACAAGCCAAGGTTTTGGACATGCCGTTCAATGGGAACAACCTGTTAGGGAAAACAGTGGATGAGTCCCTCCAAGTCATCAAGGCGGACATCGAGACAGCTAAGGCCCTGTGAGTTCTCCAGCAACGGAGCTCCGGAGGCAAGCAGGGTGCCTCCAAGGGATTCGGCGGTGGCTCCTCTACGTACCGCCAAGCGGCCTGCTCCTCGTCGTAGGAAGCCTATAGAGGACGAGGCAAGTCGGGTGGATCCCGCCATCGTCGCCAGGGAGGCCAAGGCGTCTCTAAGCAAGATTGAACCGACCGTGGCATCGGGCCCCCACCGAAGCACCCCGGTGGGAGGCCGACTGGCGAAGTTCGTCAGCGTGTGGGAGTCCATCTCCACTGACCGTTGGGTGCTGGACGCCCTAGCCCAGGGGCAGGCCCTTGAATTTCTAAAAAAAAGTTCCCCCTCATTCCTCCCGTGGCCAGGAGAGAACCACGTGCCTCAACTGCTGTTGGAGGTAAGGGAGATGCTCAAGAAAGGTGCCATCGAGCTCGTCCCAGAGAGGCTCCGGGGTTCAGGAGTATACTCAAGGTACTTCCTCGTAAAAAATACAGGCGGGTGGCGACCCATCCTAGACCTGCGACGACTGAACAAGTACATCAAGGCACAAAAGTTCTGGATGGTCACCCTCCAGCACGTTCTGGGACAGCTGGAGGAGGGTGATTTCCTGTCGTCGTTGGATTTGGAGGATTCATACTTTCACATTCCCATTCTAAAGGGCACCGGAAGTTCCTCAGGTTCGTGGTCCCAGGGCGGCACTACGAGTTCAAGGCCCCTCCGTTCGGATTGAAGTCGACACTCAGGGTTTTCACCAAGTGCCTCGCTCCAGTGGCGGCGTGGCTGCGCCTGCAGGGGATCCACGTCTTACCTACCCGGACGATTGGCTTATCCGCGCAAGGACAATGGAGCTCGCCGTAGAACACACAGCGAAGACCGTCCAGCTGCTCACGCACCTGGGGTTCTCCATCAACTTCCCCAAGTCCCACCTGGTCCCCTCTCAAGTCGCTCTGTTTTTGGGAGCCAAGCTCGACACAGTGGTGCGTCTGGCCTCGCCGTCGGAGGAAAGGACAAAGGCCATCCTAGGCAAGGTGCAGCGTCTGCTGGCCACGGACGTGGGCAGAGTGAGGTCCATCAAGTCCCTCCTCGGGATGATGTCCTCTTGCATTTATCTTGTGCGCCTGTGCAGGCTTTGGATGCACCCTCTACAGGAGTTCCTCGAAGCCCACTGGATTCAAGCGACGGGCAGCTTCGAGGACAGGATCCCTCGACACATTCCGACGAGCGATCTGGTGGTGGGGCACCCGCGCTCCTCTAGCGGCAGGGCACCCGCGCTCATCTAGCGGCGGGGACAGACTTTCAGACCCCGGCCCACCAGGCGACGGTGACGACAGATGCCTCCCTGGACGGGTGGGGAGCCCACACCAGAGATCTTCACACGAGAGGCATTTGGTTCCCGGAGGAGAAGCCGCTCCAAATCAACATCCTTGAGCTCCGGGCAGTGTTCTGGGTCCTTTCTCCCGTCCCTCAAGGGCAAGGTGGTGAGGATCTTCACTGACAACACCACCACGATGTTCTACATCCGGAAGCAGGGCGGAACCAGATCCCCGGCCCTATAAAAGGAAGTCCAGGACCTGTGGCATTGGGCCGTTGCTCAAGGGATGTTTCTGGTGCCGTTTCATCTGGCAGGGATAAAAAACACCATCGCTGACTCACTCAGCAGAGCTGCGCTCGTGCCACGAGAGGAACTACTCCAGGATCAAGTGGACCGACTCTTTCAGTGATGGGGCAAACCCCAGATCGACCTGTTCGCTACGAACTCCAAGTGCCAGAGGTTCGCCAGCAGGTTTCCCCAACCGAGGAGCATGGGCGATGCTTTCTCGTTCCCCTGGGACGGCCTGTTCCTATATGCGTTTCCTCCGTTGCCGTTGCTGCTCCGACTCATCAACCAGCTCAAGAGGTCCCGGTGCAGAATGATCCTCGTCGCACCGGCGTGGCCGAGACAGATCTGGTCCCGGACCTTCTGGACTTGTCAGCGTTCCCACCAGTCAAGCTGTCGACGGACGCAGATCTTCTCTCCAGAGAAGGAGGCGCCATCCTTCATCACGACCCGGAGTCGCTGAACATGGAACATGCAGGCCTGGCTCCTGCAGCACTAGAGTTTGGAGGGTATGATATCCTGGCTGACTGCAGAGAGTTTCTTGCAAAGGCCAGGGCGTCCTCAACTCAAGTGCTTTGGACATACGTGGAAGAGGTTCTCCGTCTGGTGCCGTGCACAGAAGATTAACCCTTTGCGGATTACGGCCCCTCAAGTACTGCCGTACCTACTGTCGCTGGCCAAGGCTGGACTAGCTCACGCTTCCATCAAGGTACATCTGGCTGCAATCTCCCGATACACCAGAACTACGGGACGGACGTCCTTGTGGTCTCATCGCCTGGTGAAGGAATTTATGAAGGGACTGTTCCGATCGTTCCCGCCAGTGAAGGCTCCTGCCTCGGCATGGGAACTCAACGTGGTGCTGTCTAGGCTCATGGGGGCGCCATTCGAGCCTCTGCATTCAGCGCCGTTGAAGTTTCTGTCGTGGAAGACAGCATTTTCTGTGGCCATCGCCTCCGCATGACGAGTGGGAGAGATCCAGGCCCTATCCTGCAAGCCTCCATACTTGCCTTTTCACGACACAAGGGTGGTGCTGAGGACGCACCCCTCCTTTATGCCCAAGGTGCCGTCAGACTTCGACCTCAACGAGCCCTTGGTGTTACCAGTTTTCTTCCCGTCGCCTTCGTCGCCGGCCGAGAGGACTTTGCACTCGCTGGATGTGGCTAGAGCGCTGAAATTCTACGTGGACCGCACGAAGAGTTTTCGGAAGACGTCACAGCTATTTGTGAACTTTGGACCTGTGAACCAACGGAAGGCTCTCTAGAAGGCTTCCATTTCCAGATGGCTCTCCGGCTGCATCATGCACTGTCACCGGTTGGCAAACCGACCGTTGTCTGGCGTCCGAGAGCCCATTCAAATAGAGCGATTGCTGCTACCACGGCGTTATTGTCTGGTGTGCCCCTGCTGGACATCTGCAGGGCTGCTACGTGGAGGTCGATGCACACCTTCACGAGATTCTACTGCGTCGACTTGGATTCCAGGCAGGAGTCCAGAGTCGGCCAAGCAGTGCTGCGCAACCTGTTTGCCTGAAGGTGGGCCTGGTGAGGAGGTAAGAGTGCTTAATGTTGAGTTTATGTAATGCTTAATGTTGAGCCTTTGCCACCTCCCGTGGTTGTGCATGTGTGTACTGCTATGTATTCTTATATTCATGAGCATGTGAATCCATGCAGGACCCCATGCTGGAGAAGGAACACGTTACTTACCTGTAACTGTTGTTCTCCAGCATGGGTCTGGCATGGATTCACATGCGAACCCTCCCGCCTACCGTTCTGCGGCTCTTCTCTTGGTCATACTGCCACTTTACGTGCTACCAAATCTGAGGATGGCTGCCAGAGGCGGGGCTTAGGGAGAGGGCAGTCATTGGCTGGGGGCAGTATGACCCAGAGACCAGTGATTGGTTACTACTAAGAAAGACAGATCAGAAACAAAACTGATACTGATTTTTTTCTTTACCGAGGATTCCCAGCCTGACGACGGGGAATATTCATGAGCATGTGAATCCATGCCAGACCCACGCTGGAGAACAGCAATTACAGGTAAGTAACTTGTTCCTTATCATTGGTACATTTAGATCAATAGTGAGTTTGGTGGAAAAGATGGAATGTAGGAATAAAACCAAGGTTAACAAATAACTCCTAAAAGGGAGTACTTTTCAACACCTTCCAAAGCACAAAGTCAGAGGTAAAAGAGTCTCCCAGGGAGCCAGGACATCCAATGTTAATTGTGCAATGTCAAGGGGAGCTGGAGGTCTTCTTTGATGGTAGGTAAAAAGTCCTGCACAATGTTTGTAGAAATGTTTGTAGAAAATAGAACACTTGAAGGGACACAAGCTGAGAGGCTTGTGGGGGGCAAAGCTTTAGCAACTGTGCAAGGTAACCAAGACGGGTCTCAACTGAGAGCAAGTAAGGATACACAACAAGAGGTGAGTTCTTAGACTTTACAGTCCCTCTGGTTAGAAGAAATGGTTCCAGCTGGCTTCTGTTCCTGTACAGCTCTGCAGATCCTGTTGCTCCTGAGCCTCAGTCGTGGGGACAAGAGGGAGGACGTCTGGGGACTCCTGCTCTGCAATGGGACGATCAGCGGCAAACTTCAATTCAGCGGTCCTTCAGTGTTTCAACTCCTCACGTCTGACAGCAAATAACACTGTGGTTCTCAGATAACACTTCAGACTTTCCTTGCTCCTAGGGTCCAGCACTCTGTTGAGACGCTTTGTCAGTCCTGCAACAGGGAAGTCCAGAGGATCTGCCTGGCGCGCTGGTCCGACTTAAAAACAACGCACACAATCTGGTGTTCTCTCCCTGGCTCTTCGGTACCAGCAGCAACTGCAGTGGAAATGCAACCAGCTTCGAGAGGATGTCCAGACGGGCTTACTTTAGAGTTGATTGGTCCCACCAACTCAAAGGGAGAAGTTGTCCTTGAGGGGCTTCTCACGTCGAGGCGAATTAGGAGCTTCAGCACAGCAGCAGGGCTTCACTAGGCAAACCAATAATCCAGGAGTTGCAGCAGGCATCTATTCCAAGTTCTTCTTTGGATTCCTTCGTCCAGTGGTCGACTCTGCCTTCCAAGCCATAAAACCTTGCCTCTTATGCAGGTTTCTCCCATTCATTCCAGCCTGGCTGTCAATCGCACAGCAGGGTGGCTGTCCTTGCCGGACAGCCAGCCGGCCAATCACCTTTGGGTGCATTCCTGTAACCAAGGGGATTAAGCACGGAGTTTCGGGCACCTCCCTCACTTTCTGCCCCTGCCAGACATACTGTTGCCCGAGGCGGGCTTCACTCGTGAATCCTGCCAAAGAAAAAATTAACAAAGACACCAAACCTGGTTTAGCACGCAGAGTAAACCTGAAGAAGGACCTTTACAACCAGAAATGGCGCAAAAAGACGACCAGGGCCATTTTGACAAAATGGGCACCCATGGGTGCCTTACCGTAGCTGCGAACGCAGCCCGCGGCAAAAACACACAATGATGGTAAACCACTGCCACCAGCTATTAATTGTAGAAAGGGTAACATACAAATGTTACGTGAGAAACTAGACAAAGGGGATACGAAGTAGCCCCTCCAGCACCCTATGAGTGTGTGCTGGGTCTCGAAAGTTACAAATTGTAAGTAAAGTCAATTTCACTTCACTGCTCTTGGAAACAGTAGTTTTACCAAGAGAAGGTATTACACCTTTGGGAAATCTAAGAAACTTCCCTGTGCCACTGCACTGTAGGTGCTGTGTGACGCAATGTAATGATGATGCCTATGGAGATTGTCAGACTCCAAAGTCAAAAAGAATACAGTAATTAAATCACACTACATGAGATAAAAAGTCCTAAAGTCCAGCAAAAGAGCTGGGGGGTCTCTAAGGTAGAAGGGAATTGGCACATTTCTGAAAATTCTCCCCAACTGGTGTTACCAATATAAATGTTATAATGACCTCAACTGGCGTCACCTCTGGGTGCTGGAACATGTGTAATATATGAATTAATTACTCGCCTGTTTTCTTTTTAAATTGAATCCTAATTTGGGATTTATGTTACAAATAATTGATGCTTTTTAAAGAATGCTTTAAATATCTGTTTATAAATAATTTATTATAATTAAGTTTGTTTACTTGGATACTTGCGTTTATTGATTTCATTATACACCTGTACAGCTCACATTACCCCTCTTAAGATGAGCCTGGCTGCTCAGTCTCTCTCCCAACTTGGGTAGTACAGGCCTATATTAAAAGGTGGGTTACCTAGTCCTACACCAGTTGGACTGCACTAATTCCTACCTAACACAAATCCTTTAAAATTGTTGAATCCCATTACAGAGATCATGTTGACTGCACATTTTTCCTTTTGTACGGAGGCAAATTACTCCTCTTCCCATACCACACAATCAGTATTTCCTGGGGGAATTTAGAGGGGGTGGGGCCCAACTCTTAAATCTGGAGCAGGCATGTTCAGTTTTACATTTTGGGGATTTTGTCTGGAATTGGGACACTACCTTGCAAATTCGCTAAGAGTGTGGTTAATTCTATGCATAGATTTGATCAGGAAGTTTGGGAAAATAAGATTATTGAGCAAGAACTTGCGATCCCCGAAAAGCTAGATCTCCAGTGGGAAATGACACATCCGGCTAGAAGAACTGGCTTAGCGCGCTCAGGACAGTGAGAAGATGCTCTGTATGTTGACTACCAAGAAGGTTTGTAATTTTTGGTCTGTGGAACGTCCGGTTCTGAAACTGGAACATTTTTGCAGAGTAATCATGTCTCTGAAGATCAATTGGCAGGAGGATTTTTGGGATCAGTGGGTCATTTTAGTTGGAACTGAAGATCTTGATCTACTCATCTCTAGACCTTCGTCGTCGAGGGCTGCATGTCCAAATGGCCTCACTAATTTATTCTTTAAGGCTGATCAAGCTCTGGTCACACATTCTCCTATTTGTATATAAGAATGTAGTAGACTCAGCAGATGCCACCTACTTGGAAGACTGCAATCATTATTCCCATTTTCCAGAAGGGCGACCGGGTTGATCCTGTTAACTAACAGCCGAACGCTCTTCTTGCTGCTGACCGCAACATTTTTGCATATATATTTTGCATATATTTGCATATTTGAAATATGGGTCCAAAAAACGGGAATGTTGAGTAAATTCCAAATATGATTTAGAAAGGGTATGTCAACTTCCCTTAATGCCCTCAAATTAATTCTATGCCTGCCAGTACTTGGATTAAGGTTGGCCCTCCTTTGTATGGAGCCCCATTCGAATTTTCTAAAGCCTTTGACACGATCAATCAAGGCCACTTGTAGCAAAAAATGAGTGGTCTGTCTTCACTCTTGGCAATTATTGTTCACATTCATGAAAACACACTGGTCCAAATTAGATTAAATGGGCTGGGTCATTTGACAGACCCAATACGAACGGAGAGTCCCCAAGGCAGGGGTACATTCTTGCCCCCCTGCCCTTTTAATTTATATCGGGCTGTTTTGGGGGTGGGGGACAGTGTTCCAAAAACTAGCTTTGGTTGGTACCAGCTATGTTGGTAAGATAGGAAATCAAATGTTTGTTGGATGGCCTATGCTGATAGACCTAGTCCTGGTTGATCGTAGTCCTATAGGCCTCCAGCGGCTTTTAAATGCACTTAGCCTGTATTCTTTGGAAAATGACTTGTTGAAATCTCCAGAAATAATTTGCTTCTCTAAAACAGCTAGAAGGTGGTGCTGGTCTCAAGTGGTTTCTCAATTCTGTGGAGATTCTTTCTTCAAAGGAAGGTCTATGCCTGGGCTTTAGAGTTGCATCACAGCCAAACATAGCTTTTATACAGGTTAATTTGGAAGAAAAGATAGATCAGTCTGTCAAATGAAGACGGCTAAGAAAATGTTAAATGACCTCTAATTGCCTTTATATAAAGCACAAGTTATTGCAGCACTATTATATGGGATGGATGTTGAAACGCAAGCCTGGAGTGCTGTTTGGGTCCGCCTGGAGGGCTGACTATGGAAGAAAGTTCTTAATCTACCTCTTTTCCAATGTCCCCCCCTTTGTCATGAGCTTGGCCTGATTTCATTGAGAGCGTAGTTAGACTGGGGGTTGGTAGATCGATAATGCTTCCTCTTCAGAAATCTTTGTATGAGGATGTTTGGATAGACCTGGAAGGGGGCAAAAGCCAGGTCTTGGCAAATTGAATAGTTCCCAAATTTAGGGCACTTGCGTCCTCTGCACGCGAACTATGGCTCAGAAAGAAGCCAAACATTTATTGGAAGCAAAAACCAACCTTTCTGGTGGGTAGTTTTTGTGCTTTTAGCTCTGTATTGTTAAGCACAAGATTTCGTTTTTGGAAATGAACATTCATTTTAAACCACAAGTCAATTCTTCATTTTCAAGTTTTTTATTCCTTTTTTACCCAACGTGTTTCAAGATCGGTTTTCTTCTTCAGGGGTTCTTTATCTTCCAAACATACTTGAAGAAATCAGTACGATCTTAGTCAATATATTTCTCTTCAATTAAATAATTTCATATTTGCTTGCATACTGTCACAAAATCATAATTCTATTTCATATTTTTAACATCTTGCAATTATGATGAGATTTTGTTTCCTTCAACAAAGTTGGTAATGAAAACATGAACCATTTTGTTCTCAATCCAATTTGTGTCAATGTTCTGGAAAATTGAATAATTCCCTTTGCACATATGAATAAGGTGCGTCGAAAAAGATAATCGAGATTGGTAATGAATTCATTTGATAATTGACAACCCTCTATATAGGGCAGATAGATTCCTGAAATCCTGTGCATTCGTTATTTTTCCATTTTGCAAATTAACTTCATTTTTTAGTTATTTTTAAAAAACAGTTGTTCAAAGATATCTAAAGTTGTCTTTTGCCTCCAAATGATGGAGTGGCTGCTCCG
The DNA here is from genome assembly GCF_040938575.1 of Ambystoma mexicanum. NCBI lineage: Eukaryota > Metazoa > Chordata > Amphibia > Caudata > Ambystomatidae > Ambystoma > Ambystoma mexicanum. The sequence continues at coordinate 1,655,098,681 of NC_090937.1, forward strand.
ATATCTTCAAAGCTATCCCATGATAATTGCTCATCAGGATTCCGCTGCAACACCCTTCTTGTACAATGGCTCTTAGTCTGTAATAGAAACGTGGTTAGGGTCAATGTCCATGGACCGCTATTTAAGTTGCAAAGCAAATTTAGGAGATCAGGAAATATATAAAATTGGGAGCTCACCCCACTTCTTAGTCCTAGTCTTTGTGCCCGATGTTACGGGAGGGCCTTCTCCATTCTAATCTGTATGGCGAAGGAGAATATATATGTATAATCGGTCCCAACTCAAAACAAATGTAAGTGCTAGGTCTCAGAATCTGAATAGTCTCCACTTCTGGTCAATTGTATATATTTTTACGTGCAGTATGCTTTTGCCTGCGGTGGTGTGATCCCTGGTGTGGAACCACCGTCAGTAAAGATGGCCGCTATTTAAAGCTTTGTCATAAAATATACGTGACCTCCTCACGTTTTGCGTGAGTGATGTCCTATGTGAACACGTCACTGTATGCCCGTTTCAAATTTGGAAAAATGTATACGCAGAGAAATTTCACAATAATTGAATGCCTCAACACTGGCACAATATTGTATTCTAATTCTTGTTTTACTCACATGCTAATGTAAATTTTGTGTTTTGATATGTTTGAAGGGTCATATTTATTAGTGTAACACATTAAATTAAAAAATAAATGAGTTTGTACCCTAACACAGCAAGACCTGCAAGTCCATTACTGTTGCCATGTCTTGGCACCATATGATTTTTTTTTACTCGTCTTGTGCTTAGTCCCTTCTGGGGCTCACTTGCTTGGAGTCTCTAAACGCTGTCAGCTCAATATTATTCCAGTGTGTGGCTATTTCAGTCGCCACAGGGATCCATATAAGATTTGGATGTATACCATTTTGTTTTTTAATGATGGTAGTTAAAGGATTTTTCAGGGCTTTCAGTAATTTTGGTTCCGGATAGGGGGGATAAGATTAATTTGTTTCAACGACTACAAAATACGAAAATATATCCTTTTGTAATCCATACTTCCCTGCACGTAGTAATTCATGCAAAGTGAAAGGGGCTTATTTACCTTTTTAAGATCCAGCTGTGTAATATTAGAGCTCCTTCCTGTGGCACTGCTCTTTTGGGAACCACTGGAGTGGTGCGATCACAGCACAGACCCATGGTGAAGGTCTTTCTTTATTGACTCGTTTCTCTTCTTTGTGGGTTATCTTTGAGAATACCTGACCTTTCTTGGGGATTAAAAATGACTGGTACACTGTTCACCTGTAGTGCCAAGTTAGGGGATGGTAATAAAGGTCTCCATGACAGCGGGCCGCATTCTAGCTGGAAGACCCCGTGGCTAGTGAAAGAGCTAGTGTGCTTCGTGGTGGGATTTATTGATTGAGATTTCTATTAGATGAGGTCCTTTGCTGCCATCTAAGCTCCTGACTCTCTTCAGGACTATTGTCATTTCTTCCTTATTTATTGTTGAACACTTTTTTCTTTGTTTCTTTTTAGTATGTATCTGGAATTGACCCCAAGGAACAGTGTGATCAATTTGCTGGTAAGTGTTCGGATCCTGTCTCCATCTCTATAATATAATTCACTTTTGACGAGTGAGAGATGTTTTTTTGTGCACACTGGGGCAATGACATTTTAGGTCTGGCTAGTAGCTTGCAATTTAAAAATGATTAATCTCATTTTATTTTTTTTCTTATGCTTTTTCCGATGGCCAACATAATAATTGCAACTGCTTATAGAAGTTCTCAGCGCTAAATAACCTGAAACAATACAGCCCTTGTCACCAATCCTCACCTTGTATATCCTCCTAGTTAACATTGGGCCAATCCTAAATACTCTTCTATGGAGCCCTCCCTTAAATGTGTGTGTGTGTGTGTGTGTGTGTGTGTGGCATTCCATCCCAAGGGAATGACTGGGTGACAACCAAAGGATGGACTAAACTCCCCTTATTGGGAGCAGCTGCAGAGCAGTCCTGCTTGACACAATAGAGGAAAGGAGGCAAGTGCTGGCACTCCCAACAGGCACGCCAAGAGAGTACAGTACACAGAAGAATGTATGTTTTATTAATGATAACTCATAAAAGGGCACTGGAGTAGTGCATATGTATGTAAAGACAATAGAGCTTGTGTCTATCCCTTCACTCTGAAGCTAAATGTAATTATAATTTTTGTAAATCATATTTGTTTTTAGAACGCGCTTAATACCAGCGAGTGGTTTCTAAGCACGGGATCGGGATTCAAACCGGTGTTGCGCTGCATAGTCTTGCTTCCAACTCATTGGCCCTGAGCTATACTTCCTCACCAAAGTGTATGACCTGTTAGTGGTATAAACTTAATGCATATTAGACTGAAGGGTTGGGGGTGGGGTGCAATTAAGTCAGTCATTTTCTGGACCCAAAATGCCAGTGCACAAAAGGTCCCCTGTAATTGCCACCAGTCGTAGTACACAGAAGAATAGTTGGTGCCTATGTAGCTCTTCTGCTCAGTGTAGTGCCTAGAGGGAGTGTAGGGAATATAGTTGGACTAATATCAGTCCTACATGGTCTGATTACTATCCTTGAAATTAATAGATCAATACAACAGTAGCAAGACACAGTAACTGAAGACATGTCAGTAGACAGGAGTGTGTCGTAATGTGTAACACAGGCTTGTGTGTTTTTGAAGGAGCTTGTGGATGCTAAGCATGGGCTTGTAGATGTGGAGCGTTTGTGCGTGATTGTGTGTGCACATTCTATGTTTGGCAGTTGGAGATTATCTCTACTGCCGTGTGGGGTGTTACCAGTGTTGCTCACTGACAATCTAACTTAACTAAGGATGGCATGGTAACATGGAATAAATCTACCATTCATTACTTTCCTGAGTGGTGGACTTCATTTACCTCAGAGTGCAGTGATTTACAACATTGCAGTAGACAGGAGTGCAGTGATACAAATTATTTTAAAAGAATCGAGGTAAATGCTGAAATTCCAGTCTTTGGTGTAAAACTACAGGGACCCCCAAATTAAGTCCAGGAAACTGCCCTTTTTAGACCCGTTAGTAGGTGGTTTACATTTTGGAGAAGTTCCTCATAGTAATCCACAGGATCACATTCATAGGCAAGAAAAGGAAGGTATCTGAGCAGTAAGGGGGGGTGTCAATTGGGGTCAATGCAAACCACGGCAAAGGTGGCCCTACAACACCTTGCTGCTCCAGTAACCATGGGGCCCCCTGAAAAATCTGAGGAATGGACCTGGACCTGGGCAACGGCTCAGAAGAGGCAAGAGAACCCATAAGCCTGGGGATACTGTTACAGGGCTGAAGACGGGATGCAGTACTCTGGGTGGGGGGTGGGGGGATTTTAACCTTGTATCTTCTGCTATGTATCAGCAAAAAGTAGAATCTTTCTGCCTATGATAAACAATCAGCAGGTGAAGCTGCAATGAAGGGTATGAGGGTGATTTAGGAACCGCTCCAAGGATATCGGGCAGCTTGAGAAGCGTAGGCAGCCAGTTGGCCACTAACGGTCCCACCACGGGAACTGATGAAGACAATCTGAGATGAGAGAAGTCTGAGCTGAAGTGGAATGGCAGAGATGCGCCATTCTGCCAGGCAAGGGCTTTATCTCAAAGTGGTTGGTCACAGAGGGTTTCAGAGATAAAACTAGCAATTCATAAACTGTTCTGCAGCCAGCAAAGGGAGACCACGAAGAGGAACAGCCTAGAAGGAAGTCTAGAAGCCAAACAAGGAAACGGGGTCAAAGACTAAGGAACTGGTGTCCACACATCATGGCCAAATGTTATCCTAGAAACCTAGCAGACAGTCTTCAGGTAAATAAATCATTGGGGATAGTCCTTCGAAGGGATCCTTTATCAGGCCTCCACCAACCAAAGTTAGGGACCGGACAAAGCCGAGGTAACGCTATGGAGGACACGGGACAGAAACTGGTATGTAAACTTCCTAGTGACTCAGACCACGCCTTGTGTTCTAGAATCTGTTAGGGACCCTATCTTCGGGGTTGTGGGTGCAGAAGTCCTTTTCGGAGCCGGGATTTGGTCATTAGCAGTACACAGGAATGGATTCCATACATCTTTCAGTAAAACGCCCAAACAAAGATGCAGACCATCTCAGGACAACTCATTGGATTGAAGGTGTTGCAGTGGGAATCACCGTGGTCTGGTGATGTGCGATCTCCACTGGGCAGGCCCAACACCGTCTCCGTTGGTGCAAGAAGGCTGAAACTGCAGGAGCAGACGTCTTGTTACACAGATTATAGATGTTCCAAGGATGCACTCGGAATGGCGGCGGTTGCAGCGAGTTAGCCCAGGAGAGAGCTGGTTGGTCTACCTATTCTAAGAAGGATATCTGAAGGATAAGCCAGCACCGGTCCTCGAGCAGGGGTTGAGACTAGTTTCCACCGCTCCAGGGGTCGAAGCACCGAACAAGGGTCGTCTTGAGGTCGGGCAGAGGAGCAGGGGTTTAGTGGGACATTACTGGAGTCTGCTGGACAGCTGCAGAGGGCGTCTTCTGGTCGTTGGCTGCTCTTCATGGGTGTCTTGGTTCCCTCAGTGATCTGTGGAATGGCTGCAGGAGCCCTAGTTCTATCCAAGGTATTGGCTGGGAGCAATCCCAAGCCCACCAATGGTAAGGATTTGCACCATTCAAACAGTCCATCTGTTGGGGAGAATTCTCAAATGTGCCAATTCCCTTCTACCTTAGAGACCACCAGCTCTTTTGTTGGACTTTAGGAATTTTAATTTCTAACCTGGGGAGAATGAGCCCTTTCTTCCCCACTCTCATGTATTTTTCTGAGATTTGAACTCTGTTTCTTTTGACTTTGGAGACTGACAAACTCCATTGGCATCATCTTTGCATTGAGGCACACAGCACCTTCAGTGCAGTGGCACAGGGAAGTCTCTTGCCAAAGGTTTAAATACCTTCTCTTGGTAAAACTACTGTTTCCAAGAGCAGCGAAGTGAAATTGACTTACATTTTGTAATTTTCTAGACCCAGCACACACATCTTACCATAGGTTGCCCGAGGGGTTACTTAGTATCCCCTTTGTTTAGCTTCTCATGTAACATTTTTATGTTATCCTTTCTACAACTAATGGCTGGTGGCAGTGGTTTACTTTTTACTACCATGGTGTGTTTTTACCGCGGGCTGCGCCGCAGTAAGACACCCATAGGTGCCCATTTTGTCAAAATGGCCCAGTCTTCTTTTTTCACCATTTCATGTTGTAAAGGTCCTTCTCAAGATTTACTCTGCGCGCCAAACCAGGTGTGGTCTTTGTTTTGTCTTTGGCAGGATTCGAGAGTGAATCCTGCCTCTGGCCTCAGTATGTCTGGCAGGGGCAAGAAGTGAGGGAGGTGCCCGAAACTACCTGTGCTTAGTCTCCTTGGTTACAGGACTGCACCCAAAGGTGATTGGCTGGCTGTCCTTGGAGGACAGCCACCCTGCTGTGTGATTGACAGCTAGGCTGGAATGAATGGGCGAAACCTGCATAAGTCAAGGCTTTTTGGCTTGGAAGGCAGTCGACCACTGGACGAAGGAATCTGAAGAAGAACTTGGAAGAGACGCCTGCTGCAACTCCTGGACCATTGGTTTGCCCGGTGAAGCACTGCTGCTGTGCTGAAGCTCTGAATTCGTTTCAACGAAAGAAACCCTGCAAGGACGACTTCTCCCGAATCAACCCCAAAGTGAACTCATCTGGACATCCTCTCAGAGCTGGCTGTACTTATGCTGCTGCTGGAACCGAAGTGCCATGAAAAGGAACACCAGATCGAGTGCATCACTTTGAAGTTGGACTAGAGTGCCAGGAAGATCCTCTGGACTTCCCTGAAGCAGGACCAACCGCGCCTGAGCCATTTCAACTAAGTACTGGACCCCAGATAGGAGGAACGTCTGAAGTGGTATCCGAGAACTGCAGTGTTACTATTTGCTGTAGACTTGAGGAGCTGAAACCGCAAAGTGCCGCTGAATTGAAGTATTTCCATTGTTGCCACCAACCTTCCCATTGTGTTGCCGGTGTTCCCAGACGTCCTCCCTCTTGGCCCCACCACTGAGGCCCAGGAACAAGATCTGCAGAGCCACACAGGAACAGAAGCCAGCTGGAACCATTTCTTCTAACCAAAGCTACTGTAACCTAAGAGGACTTCTTGTGTAGCCTTACTTGCTCTTAGTTGACTGGTCTTGGTTGCCATTGCAGAGTTGCTTGCAGCTTTGCCCCTCACAAGCCTCCCAGCTTGTAGCCCTTCAAGTGAATCTTATTTCTACAAACCTTTCGAAAAACATTGTGCAAGACTTTTACTTGCCTGCAAAGAGGATCTTTAGCGCCCCTAGACTGGCTCAACTAACATTGGCTGTCCTGGCTCCCTGAGACTCTTCTTACCTCTCACTCTATGCCTTTACCTTTCCCCCCAGGAAAGGGTTACATTTACTTTGCATTGGAGGGTTCAAAAAGTACTTACTTGTTTATGGATAATTTGTTAACCTTTGTTTTATTCCCCAATCTAACCTTTGCACCAAACTCGGTATTGCTCTTAATGTACCAGTGATAAACCAATGTCCACAGTGTCCTAGCTATTTAAGTCACCTGAGGGTGTAGGAAGTGTCTGTGTGCCATGCCCAATGGGTATCATCTGATTAGAGAAATTAAGTGTTTTGAAGTATTGTTAGGCAAGATTGTATGCAGTAGTACCCTTTGGGTACACTACAACAACCATGACTTCCTGGCAATAGGAACCCAACCTTTGGTATAAGTCTGTACATACAGACTATACAGTCTATACAGGTTGAGTGAGCAGCCAGGCTTATCTCAAGAGGGGTCAAAGTGAACTGTATGGGAGTTATACAGCGATTCACAGTGAGAAGTATTCAAATTAACTCTTACACACACAGTTTTTTGATTAAACAATTATTAATTTATCAGTCAGTTAGAATAAGACTTCTTCAGAAGGGGCAGTATAACAGTAACCCTCAAATACACTTCAAAAATACACACTTTTAATATTTCTAAATCAGCAAGTACCCATTTGGGATGGCCCACAGACACTGCCTACACCCTCAGGTGACTTCAATAGTTGGGGTGCTGGGGGCATTAATATTTCACTGCTGAATTTAGAATCAGTTTAGGAATATGTTAAAGGAAAAAGGTTATTGGAACAAAACAAGAGATCACATGTCCTGGTCCTCGGGCCAAGGGCGCAGACCTTAGAAGGTCACACACACAGTGAGCCCGGATGAACACAGTCCTGGCGTCTTTGGCACCAGGCTCGTAAAGAACAATAAATGCGACAATTCATTCGGGTCAAAAAACATCTTTATTATGGACATAGCACCTCATTTCGGGTGCACTGTGTGTTTTTAGCATTTGAACTTTCATCTTCACAACAGCCCCACGTGCATTCTTGGGTGGGGCTGCTGCTATTGGGTTGCTTGGCACATGCTAACTCACTATGAGTGGCAGGCAAGCCAAGCCTAGAGGGCGTGCCCACGATCACAGCTATGTAAACTGCTCCAATCCCTGAGGCAGACGCTTCGTGTTATTCTGCACTTCCATGCAGCATAACGCTCATCGCCGCCTGGGATTCTACTTACCTTGGGAAGTCCTGTCATCTGCCTCCATACTTACCACCTGGAGAATTCTGCCCTCCCCTGTACACTTCTTCCTGGCACTGTGGGTCACCTGCAAACATCTCGGAGCGCATATATCTTCTTGGCACTGCGGCTCACCTGCAAACATCTCGGAGCACGGACATCGTCTTCCTGGCACTGCAGCTCACCTGCAAACATCTTGGAGCACAGACATAATCATCTTGGCACCGCGGCACAACGCGCTCCAACCGCAGCACCTGCAAATAAAAGCGAAAGCAAGGTTAGACACTTAACAGACATTAAGTTTAAGGTCGCGCTACCATCAAACCTTGCGCTTTCCCTTAAACCATCACTCAGCTGTTGTCGGACATTGCGGTTTCATCCATCTTCCGCTCGGCCGCGTTCCGCGCCTCCACAGCAGCTGTTGGGCCGCATTTCCATCTATTTGAACGAAAACCGAGAGGAACGTTATTCAGGAACAACAACATTGAGAGCAATTGCATCAAGGCAGAAACAAGAAAGGGGAAAAGGCAAGAGACCTTGAGAGACACTTACCACCAAACCGGAGAAGCATAGTCGCATCTGGACTGGACTACTATTCATCAGGGATCAGTGAAGGAACTAGATCCCATCAACAAGCGCCCCTGCCAGAAGTAGCAGGATGGAGAGCTCATCATTCAAACTTACCAGGTGAGCCTTATGGGCCGATAAGTGCCCACAGAAATCGCACCTTGGGGTTTGCAAGGTACAACAGTCACCAATCAGCGCACTCATGTTTTCTCATATCCACACAGTAGCACTGCCAGCAATTGTCGCCACACGCAGCTTGTCCGCAGGGGGAGAAACCTGAAGGGGGTGATCTGACTCCTGCAACCGTGCCCCAACGCCTCCTCAGAGACCAGGTGACCGTAACATCACACAAATATTCTGAAACCGGTAAGTACTTTTGGTAACCCCCAATGCAAAATTAGTTCACCCCCTTCCTGGAAGGAAGACACAACACCTGAGGAGAGAGTCATTCAGGGAGACAGGCCAGCCAATGTTAAATTGACCAAAGGCAAGGTGAACTGAAGCACTTCTTGCAGTTAAGTAAAAAAACTCTTGCACAATGTTTTAGAAGTCTTTGCAGAATAAGACATTCAAAGTAGGGCCACAAGCTGATTAGGCCTGTAAGGTAAAGAAGCAGGTAGCAACTCTACAGGGGTAACCGTGACAAGTCTCCAACGAGGACAAGCAAGGTGGCACAACAAGAAGTAAGTTCTCTCAGACTTTACAATACCTTTTTAGGTTGAAGAAAAGAGCAGCAGATGACTTCGGTTCCTATGCAGCTCTGCAGAGCCTGGTGTTCCTGTGCCTCAGTCGTGGGGACAAGAGGGAGGACTTCTGGGGACTCCTGCACTGCAATGGGGACGGTCAGCGCTCGCAACTGGCAATCTTCTCTTTTTAAAATTTTTTTTTTTAATTATTAGTGTTACCTTCAAAAGAAGCTTTTTACCAGTTACAGTTCAAATTCAGCATGAAAAGAAAAAAATGAGAAGAAAAAATTAAAGAAAAAGAGAAAAGAATTACGTAAATGAAAATTCCATAACTCTGAAAACATTTCATGACTCTGAAAATATACAATACAATTATTACAGTCAATTGTTGTGAAAAGGAAAAAGGAAAAGGGGAGAAAAATAAAAGAAAGGAGAAAAAAACAGGTAAAAAGGAGACGAGGGAAGGACCAGTTCAGCCAGAGTTGGCAGCTTCTTTCAGTCTTGTTAAGCAGAAATAAACTTGCTCACTTTTCTCCATCAAGTTTTTTTAAAATGATTGAGACCATCTCTAGCAGGGCAAAAGTTATAGCTAACCTTGAGCCCGTAGCAGCTGTAATCAAACGTCTTTCTTTGTTGAGGTTCGATTGTTTACAAAAAATCTCCCCAGTAGATTGCGACGAATGTCCATGATGCCCTGACAACTCATAATGAGATGGCGAAGTGTTTCCATTGGATGACCACAGAGTCGACATTTATAGTCTCTCGTGCTTTTCTGTTTTCTTGCTTCAAGAATTTCTTTGGTCGGAAAGATGTTAAAGCGAAGTCTGAGAAATTGCTGTCGCATCTCCGCCGAAGGAAACTTACTCAGATACAGCAAAGTTGGGCCTCGTTTGTTCAAAGCAATGCAGTATTTGCCATAGAGTTTGGATGTCTGCGCCAGCACTAAGGACTCGATCCAATCATGCTCATACAGCCGTTTCTTTACAAGATCTGGATTTTCAATAGATGGTTTCGCAGTAGTCTATTGAGTCCAACAGGCTCAAAAATTTGGTGCTCCATTCAACAAGTAAAGGCTCTTTCTGACTTCAGTGCTTGGCCCAACAGTCCAAAACCGCTATCTGGTGGAGGCAGTAAGCATTTGCGATAGAAAGATAGTTTTCCAGCTGACATAAGTAATGAGAGAAGTCAGTCCAAACTCTTTTCTTATTACAGCCACAGGTATACAGTTAGGGAGGTCAAGTACGGCTCTCCAAAAATAGGCCCTCTAAGATTTGTCATATCTTCCAGCTCATCTGGAGAGAGCACTCGGCCCCATAGGTCACAATGGGGACTACCTTCATGGTGTAAAAACGGAGCAAAGGTGTCAATGTAAATTGACAACATCTGCGTTTGATCAGTCTTGCCTAGAGCAATTCTGATGTCTCTCGGATCTGGTCACCATTTATGTGCCAACCCTTAAACTTCATGAGATTGCGTCTTGTCTTCCCCAAGGTAAGCACCATTGATTTGGTGGCGTTTACTCTTAGATCATTGGAAGATAAAAAGAGAGCTAGGGCATTCAATTGTTGCTGGAGCCCGATTAGAGTTTCATCTAGAAGAATCACATCTGCGTACAATAAACTATTAATTGGGGAGCCCGCAATGCAAGGGGGGGGGGAAGCATCTAATTTCCGTAAAGGCGTCACCCATGTCTGAGATGTATAATTTAAAGATTGCTAGGGCTAGTCGACACCCTTGCTTGAGGCCCACTCCTGTTTTGATGGAGTTTGACAGGTCTCCCTTTTGGTTCAGCTTGATTTGAATGCTTGTTGTGTTATGAAGGGCCTCCATAGCCTCGCATATGTCAGGGGGGGGCACCCCCTGACTTTCAGCTTCTGCCAAAGTTTCTTTCGATTTACTGAATCAAAGGCATGAGACAAGTCCACTGATGCGAGATATACGTTTTTACTGTTCTTTTTTACCGTTCTCAGTTTCAGGTAATTTATCAGAAAGAGGTTTAACGCTGTTCCGATTCCCTTTTCAAGCCCTGCTTGCCAGCCACCCCGATGCTGGCAAGCTCCAGGCCGTAGGGGGATTCGAGATCAAGGCCGCAAAAAGCTTACTGATAACATCCAAGAGAGCGATAGGTCTGTAATTTGCGGCCACAGACCGATCACCCTTCTTGAAGATCGGTACAATGATGGATTTCGTCCAGGTGGCCGGGATACAGCGTTTTATTTTCACCAGTAGAAAATGTTGGTGTAAGAAAGTTGCCCATTCCTCAGGATATTGTTTTAGTGACAGATTCGTGAGGCCATCAGGACCCGCCGCTCTGGAATTGTTCGACGATTTAATTAGGGCAAGGATATCTTCCCTTTCAGTTTCAAACTCCCAGTTTGAGCAGTTTTCTGCAGCCTTTGAAGCTTGCAGGGTGGGCTTTGAGAAGAGCTTGGGGAAATGGTCCATCCAGTCCTTCGCCGGAATAGGGTTGGAAATGACTCTGTTGAGGTGCGTCTAGCATGTTAAAGATTTGCCACATTTCACTTTTTAGATGCAACTAATTCCAGCATATGTTCGGCATTCGATTGCAATAGAGATTGCCTATGCTGTCTTACACAATTATTGTGCGCAATCCTCATTTTCTTGACAGCCACAAGTGATGCCGGGGAAGGATTTTTCTTCAGCGCTCTTTGCAACTTTTTTAGCTTCCTTTTTCTTGTGGCAACTGCATGGTTGAAAGTATGTTTGTGGCAGAAGCCCTTTGATCTTCCTGGGCTAGATTTTTCGCTAAAGATGGCCAAGGATAGCGTATAATCTGTCTTCCGGCCTGCCATTGTCTTAGATTTTTAGATAATGTTGATACATTTTCCCTCAGTAATCTTATTCTGTTTCTTCCAGGCTGTACTTCCAAGGCATCCCCATCTGGCGGAGACTTTGATGTCCTGCCCAGTTCAAGTGTTAATTTCAACATATTGTGGTCACTCTGTGGAGTTTCGATGATCGTCAAGGCCACTACTCTACAGTGAAGGGTGTCGGAGGCAAGAAAGTAGTCTAAAATGTGAGAAACGTGCCCTCTTCCAGGTTGGATTTGGTGGGATGTCCCCCAATGTAATGCCATTTAGTAATGAGATATTTCTCAGCTGGCACTCCTTCCTAAATGACAGACCTCGTTTTTCAGCTTCTTGTAGATTACTCGCATAGAGATTTATGACTCATGATTATTGAAACCATGAATATTTAGGTCCCCACATAAGATCACATTCAAGTTGGAGTAGTCCATCATTGCAGAGTCAACCTCCTCCATTAACTGGTCCATGAAGTTCTTGGCTGCAGGGTTGTTGCAGTTCCAATACAAGTTACACAAAAGGATCCGCCTCAGAGCCTCCTCTTTACCAATTTGATATACCAGTAGGGTGATCTGAATAAATGGTGAAATGTTCTTTGACCTGGCCACCCGCAGGCCACAGCTTTCGTTGAGAGCGGTCAATAGGCCTGCCATTGGTCTACCCTTCGTGCCTTTTATTGCTGGGTTCATGAGGATGACGAAGTCCTTGATGATAGGCTGAACATACAGCCACGTCTCCTGCAATCAAATGACCTCAAGATCTCCAGTCGAATACTACCATCACCCAGTAGATGTTTAAAACCATGCGTGTTCCAACAACCCAAGTGGATGTGGTGGCGGGGGGTTAATTGTCGCCTGTGCCTTGGCATTATGATCTTCTGGCCAATGAGCCGGCCAGCCAGTCCCATTTTTCCCCAGCCCTATCACCCCATGTCCCTCGTGGTGCACCAGAAGCGTTCTTTGAGGCAGTATGGTTATTGATCGTGATTCTGAATTAGCCCTTATTTATTTTACTCGATCCTTCATCACATCTAAATTGGTTTGGGTTCAAGGAACAGTCGCTGTCCATGTTGTCAGTCTTCCCGCTCCCCGCATCAAAATTGTAGCTGTTAGGATGATGAGATTTAGGTGGCATCTGGTCATAGAATTTGGCCTCCTCTCTTCTTCCTAGGTTCGAGGTTGATCTAGCGGTTAGGGAAAACCCATGTTCTTCAGTAGTTCAGAGTTTTGCTGTAGTAGAGTTTTCACATCCATGGAAGCAAGATGTATTGTGGCTTTATCATAATTCGATTTATCCGGAAACTCTACTAATGATAAATCTTTTGTGTTGAGTCCAGAGAGTGCATCAATACTGCGGAAGAGCCTCAAGATGTTAGCTCCATTTAGAACTAGATTGTCTTTAATACAAAGGATTCTGCATAGTTCCATGCAGTTGGAATCTGAAATAGTCTCCTTTGCAGGGCTGTTCTAACTTGTCTGTTGTCCGCGTTATAGTTCTTGGTCAGCCCCTTTGGTTGCTTAACTTTGGCCCTACTGTTTTGATCCTGCATCATAAATCTCCTGCCCAACGGAAGCGGTGAATCCTCGCTGGAGGATCTGTTCATGTGAACTCTGGATACAATTCTCGTTCTGGGTTGAGGTTTTGTAGTTGAGGGCTGGGGCATTTTTTTAAAATCCTCGCAGTCAGTCACTAACAGACTCATCATCAATGCCTTCGAAGTTGATCGCCTTCAATAGGATGCTGGGTGAAGATGCCCAAGCATCGTTTGTTTTTTAATGCCTTAAGCCGATCTTCCAAGGAGGCATCAATCTCAAGGACCTCGTCCCAATCTGCGGAATACACCGAAAGGTTCATTAGTGCCTCCAAATCCAAGGTGGTTTAGGATATTTTTAGGCTTATTTATGGAATTTGGGGCAAAAGAGGACTTTCTGATTTTTGTCTGTCTTCATCCGATTCCATGCTTGTAGAAGAGTCTTCATTTTCTATCAATTGTTGGCGTATTTGTTTTGGATCTTGGATGATGGGCTGTTTAAGCGCCAAGTCCTTGAAGTTTTTTATTGCAACAGGTGGACATGATTGATTGCTTTTAGCTGGTTTATTTGCAAAGTTCACATGTTTAGTTTGTTTCTTGGACTGGATAGCAGCAGGGCTTCACCGGGCAAAGCAACGGTCCAGGAGTTGCAGCAGGTGTCCTCTTCAAGTTCTTCTTCGGATTCCTTCGTCCAGTGGTCGACTCTGCCTTCCAAGCCAAAAAGCCTCGCCTTTTATGCTGGTTTCTCCCATTAGCTATCAGTCACCCAGGAGGGTGACTTTCCTTGCCGGACAGCCAGCCGGCCAATCACCCAAGAGTGCATTTTGTTCTCCTAGGAGACTAAGCACAGGGAGTTTCCTCCTTCGCTTCCTGCCACCGCCGACACCCTGAAGGTGTTGTGTGACACAATGTAAAAGATGATGCATATGGAGTTTCAGACTCCTTAACCAAAAGAGAAACAGAGTACAAAATCCCATTTAAAATACATGAGAGAGTGGGGAAAAAGGGTCTAGCTGTTTCCAGGAAAAAAAATTCAAGTCCTCAAAATCCAGCAAAGTTGCTGCGTATCTCTAAGGTAGAGAGGAATTGGCACATTTCTGAGAATTCTCCCTAACAAATATATTTGTTAAGTGTTACATATTTTGCTCCCTTCTGAAGAAGGCTTATATAACTGTTAAATACATTAATAATTGTTTAAACAAGAAACCTTGAGTGTAGGTTTGTTTGAATACTTGTCACTGTGAAACTCTGTGTTACAACCCTGCAGCTCACATTGACTCCTCTTGAGGTAAGCCTGGCTGCTCAGCCCCACTGCCAACCTGTGTAGTACAGAAGGTTGGGTTCCTATTACCAGGAGGTCAAGGTTGCTGTAGTCTCCCAAAGGATACTGCACACAATCTTGCCTAAAACTATCCAATAATGGTTAGTCAGCCACATCTGCCCTGCAACAGACATTCATGCATCAGAGATGTGGATTGGCACTGGACAGCCCCTTTCTCTGGCCACACACACAGAGCACCCCTTAGCCTGCGAAAGCACTCTGCAACTTGGATTCACATGATCCTAAATAAATCTCCTAATAGTCACCATTTAGACTGTCTTTTATAAAACTCTTGAACCAAGAGTCCATAATCCTTCATCCCTGTAAGAATGTTCTGGCCAGACAATAGAATGGAGTGATTCACAGTATCTGGCTGATCAGACTGCACTGATCAGCCGAGCATGAACAGCAGTCCAAGGTAGCCTCTGGTGGCATGGGCAAGAATATCATCCCAAACGGCTCCATGCCCATGTGGGTTCCGGGCTCTATGCCGACGCGGGTTCCGTGCTGGGGTCAAAAGCCTGATTGAAGTCCAAGAGTTTATGATGATCCACAAAGTTATGAAGTTGTGCATCAGCGATCGGGGGACCTTTCCTTGCCTGAGAGACTAACTAGATGTGTGACCATTTTTACTGTATTTGTGGCCAGGTGACTAGAAACTTTAGTTGGAAGAAGTCCAGCTTACCTTGCATTGGTTTAACCTTATGAAGGAGTAGTAGCACAATGTCATCTAACTTTTGTCGAGGGCGAAAGAGACACATTTTGGGGGTCAACCAGCAGTTCAACAGGGGTCAGACGATCTACTTGGTTATATTCTTTTAAATGTTAGCATTTTTTTAAATTAAACATTTATTGAAAGCCCATACCAAATTCAGGGGGAACGTGGGGGATTCAGGCCTTGAAGTGAGCACGCGGAGTAAGTGAGGTTTTTACTGAACAGAAATAGTTGTTTGGGTTTGTTAGTCGCTTCCTGAATTTGTTCCCTGATGTGATGGGCTTTTAATGCAACTGCAGCCTTTTTGTACACTTTGTGAGCTTCCCAGGTAGGGGTTAATGTTCAAGGGTTTTCTTAAGTGGCGTCAATTTTTTATTTTTTTCTGATTTGGCTTTCCTGTATTTTTTTTAAGCCCATCTGGGTAAGAGGGTGAACCAATGTTGGGTAAGATTTTGAGTACAACTGGTATGGGACTTTACAAGACTTATCTACTTGGTATAAGTGACCCACCTTTTAACATAGGCCTGTATTACACAAGTTGGTAGAGTTGCTGAGCAACCTGCTTATCTTGGAAGATGTAATGTGAGCTGTAGAGCAGTACAATGAAATCGGTAAACGCAAGTATTCAAGTAAATACTTATACCCTTAAAGGTTATATTAAAATTATTTATACACACAAAGCAAAAGAATCACACTAAATATGCAGCAACTAATAGTAACATCAAGTAGAATTTCAGAATAGTTATTCAAGCAGCAATAATGCAGGTCAGTACTTTCTTTTTGTACTAAAACATTTCAAGCACAGAGAGTGACATCAATCAAGGTCTGTAGTAGCACTTAGGGGTCACCATCCAATATTGAGTTTGGAGGGGGAAATGTAGATTAGGACACTATAGCACTGTAACAATAGTCTTTACTCCCACAGGGATGTAGGAAGTCTCTTCCCCATCCATAAGTGTGTAAACAATTAAAACCGTTATATGGAACAAGAACTGCCAAAGCCAATAGGGTTCAGGAGGGATACCTTTAGGGAGCCAGGACAGTCACACTCAATATGCCAGTTATAGTTCTGATGCAATCTTGTTAGGAAAAGTTAGTTGAACAGTCAGTATTGAAGAAGATTCCAAGACCTCAAGAGAGCCTACCTGAGGAGCACAAGCTGTTTGGGCCGCACAAGTGAATTTCAGTAATTCAAAAGGATAGAAAGGAGCACTCCCCAAGCTAGGAAGCGCTAGATTTG